>NC_056729.1:1439735103-1439945103 GCF_019279795.1 Protopterus annectens | reverse complement strand
GAATCCCTTCATGATTAGGTGGGCTATATAAAATGTTTTTCTAACCACTTTGGCCACGTGGTTGTCAAATGAGAGATTGCTATCAACTTGGGTCCCCAGGTCCCTAATTACTTCTTCTGTACTTAATGGATTACCACCTATGTGGTAATCTGTGGGCACTTTTTTATTGCCAAAGGGGATGACTATACACTTTTTGGTGTTTAGCTTGAGGCCATGGCTCTGGCACCAGTTGTCTGTTTCTATGAGGCCCTTTTGGAGGATGCTTGTGTTGACTGGAGTGTCGATTATGGCGCCCAGTTTGCAGTCATCTGCAAACTTGTTCAGCCATAGTCCTTCTGTGTTGGCCTGTACCTCCAAGAAATATATACCGAACAAGAGAGGTCCCAGGACTGAGCCTTGTGGGACGCCACTTGTAACTGGTTTGGAGTCTGACATGGCTCCAGCAATTCTAACCATGTGGGTTCTGTCCTTGAGCCAGTTTGCAACCCATCTAGTGACATAGGGGTTTATATTTAAGCTGGTGAGCTTATCTATAATGCCCGAGTGGGGTATTGTATCGAAGGCTTTTGCGAGGTCCAGGTAGACTGTGTGGACCACCTTCCCCTCGTCAATGGCCTTAGTGACTGTTTCAAAGAAATCAACCAGGTTTAAGAGGCAGGATCTGCCCTTAACAAAGCCAAACTGGGTAGGATCCAGTTTCTGTAGGTCCCCAATATCTTTATTTATGAGGTCCATGATGATCCTTTCCATAGCTTTGCAGACCAAGCTAATCAGGCTTATGGGGCGATAGTTTCCAGGATCCGTTGAGGCACCACCTTGTGGAGAGGGACCACTGTTGCTGTACGCCACTCAAGTACATATCCTGTAGTAAGGCTGAAACTGAACAGTAGTTTTATTTTTGGGTTTAGCTCTTCTTGGAGTTCATGTAGGACAGCCCGGGACACCGCCTGGTCCCATTGATGCTGTGTTTTTGCTTTGGAGGGCAGCTCTTACCTGAGCATCTGAGATGTCAGGGGCAGCACTCTGCTGGGATAGATATTTGCCCTTTGGTGGGGATGGGGAGAAGTTTGCGCTGAACATGTCAGCTAGGATGTTGGCAATGTCTGTGGGTTCGGTGTATTTTTTGTCATTTTGGACTAATTCTGAGCATATCCGGGAATTCCCACCCAGGTTCCTAATATAACTAAAGAAAGCCTTGTGATTATCCTTAGTGTCCTGTGCAATGTTTCTCTCGAAGCTGGCCTTAGACGATTTTGTGCCCGTAGTTTTTTGTTAATACTGATCAGAGATGCCTTCCCTTTTTGGGATTTTGCTCTATCATGTAGTAGCTTCCTCCTTCTATTGTATAGTTTGTTTATGGCTGGGGTCCACCAGACAGGACGCCTGCCTTTGGAGGATTGGGACTTGGTTTTATTTGGGATTGCATGATCCATGCATTCCTGAAGGTGTTCATAGAATGCGTTTATAAAGGATTCTGCGGTCTGGGCCGTATTTTCCACAGGCCCGGGGGCTTTGAAGGATTCCACCTCGGTTTTGAGGAGTGTGAAATTTATATTAGAGAAGTTTTTCACTGTGGTTTTCAGGGCAGGGGGTGGGGTCGGGATGTGAATATCCAGTGAGATTAGTTTATGGTCTGATCTTACCAGTGAGGGATACACTTCTGGTCTGGAGCATAGAGTCCCCATGTTGGTGATGATCAGGTCCAGTACGTTTTCCCCTCTTGTGGGAGTGGTAACAAGTTGTTCCATAGCATTTGAGTTTATAAATTCTAGGAACCTTTGGGCTAGGGTGTTGGAGCTAGAGTAATGCTCCCAGTCTATGTTTGGGTAGTTGAAGTCGCCCAATATAATGGTGTTTGGAGAGACCTTCATATTTTCCAGTGTTCTCAGGAAGGCCGAGTGGGGTTCTTGGGTTTGGGAGGGTGGTCTGTAGCAGGCTATAAACTGGAAGGCAGTTTTACCCACTGTTAGTTGCACAGGGTTGGGAGGGTGGCCTAATGGTTAAGGTGTTTTCCTTACAAACACAAGGTGCAGGGTTTGAGTCTCACAAGAGATAATTGGCTAGGCTTACAATGGCCCGCAAGGGCAGTTAGCTTAGTACTAATCTATGAATCTATGAAAACATGGATAGTCTCTGATGCTTCGTGCTGTGCCACCAACCTGGAGGTGTGGGTATCTTTGACGAATACTGATACTCCCCCTCCTTTTGTGGTTCAGTTCAAGTTTTGGGGCCGAAAAGCATGGTATGAGGTATAACCTGGTAGTGCTGGGGTGCTCTCGGGAGCCTTGAACCAGGTTTCTGTTACTGCACAGATATCTATGTTCTCCATGCTAAGGAGAGTTTCGAGTGCGTGCATCTTGAGGTTTAGACTTCTGGCGTTGAGTAGCATTACTCTTAGTTTCTTATCCCTTGTGATACCTATGGAGGTGGGTTTGTCTTTTGAGCCTTGCCTGAAAAAGGCACTATGGGGGTAGCAAGAGCCTTTGCCAATATCCGAAAGCCCAGGGGTGACAGGTGCAAGCCATCCCTAGCGAAGCATCGTGGCTTGTCGAGCATGTCATCCCAGGCTGACAGGCATTGGATCCCCCTTTGAATGACACCAATACTTAAACCAATTGCTGAAATTGATCATCTTGTCTTCATATTGTGGCATCATTCTTGGTGAGGGTAAGATGCTACTCAAGGTCAGGGTCATACCGGCCTGGCTACATGCCCAGAGAGCTCCTCTATGTCTCTTTTCATGTAGTCCAGGGAGGTACGTCTCAGGTCATTCACACCAGCATGGACAATGACGGAGTACGTCTCAGGTCATTCACACCAGCATGGACAATGACGGAGTCATATTTGTACTTGCCTTGGAGTGACCTGAGTGCTTGTGTTATGTGGCGGATCCTAGCACCCGACAGGCAGCTCACCGTGACCTTCTCCTTGTTCAGTCTGGTGAGCGGGACGTCAGTGTGCCTGACTATAGAGTCACCTATTACAAGTGTATCAGGTGTGTTGTTTAGCCTTAAGGGCTGTGACTGTTCGGCACACTGGCTTTGTGAGCTATGTGTTGTACGTGGTTTTGTTTTGGGGTAGCGTTGCTTGGTGTCTGCTTTGAGGTCTCTGCTGCTTAGGCAGATTTTTATTTAGAGCCTCCAGTATGTTTTGTGTGTTTATGTGTTTGGTTTGCTGTCGTGGTAGGTCTATGTGAGACTGGAATTGTAGTGAGTGTGGTTTCCTTCTCCTCCTGACTGGTTACGCCAGTACTGAGTTGAGAGAGCTTAGCCTCCAGTATGGCTATATGGTTGCATCTCTCATGTGTTGGAATTTGTTGGGAGGAGGAGAGGGTTGTCTGTGTACATGAAGCAGTTGTAACATTGCCTCAAGATTCCCAGATTCACCAGTTGGACCGGAGAGGAGATTGACAACTGACCTTTGGACATGCTAGAATAGTATTGGGAATTCTTTTATAATTGAAAAAAAAAAGGGCTAATGGGGAACAAGGTACTCAAGGGGAGTTTGTGAGGGTGTAGTGCTTTTAATTTTTTAGTGCTGACTTGTATAATTAATTTAGTGGGCAAGTGCCAGGTAACTTAAATGCAATGTGTTACAGGTAACTTAAATGCAAAAACGACAAACAGCAACTTTCTTTCAAGTGAAACAAGGAAATAAGTACAGTAAGCAATGCAGATATCACTAGGATCCAGAGAAGCCTGAAAAGCCGCATTTTAGGTGGAATTAGCGTTTCAGGAAATAATAAGCAAACAAACAACAAGCATACAAACAAAGCTAGATTCAGCAGGCCTGGATCTAGTCTATGCTACAGCAAACAAGGTATACCAATTTCAGTAAGAAACAGTTCAAATATGCAGGCATTATAAGCCTTTAACCAGAAATTCCCAGCTCAGAAGGGCAGGGTCCAGCCTCTCCTCCCACAAAAGTGCAGACCACGAACCTTCTTAATGTAAAATAACTGGCCTGAAGCCCAAGTGCTTAAACCAGAACTAATATACTTTTAGAATAACAGACACTGAGCCCTCAATCAGCAGTTCCCAACTTAGAAGGATGTAAGCTACCTGTCCTGCCACCACAGTGCAGGCCACAAACCTTCCTAATGTAAAACAACTGGTCTGAAATGAGGCATTCTGGTCTCATTTATTTATATCATAAAAACCTAGCATTTTAACAGGGGTGTGTACACTTTTTATATCCAATATACATACATACATACATATATATATATACACACATATATATATATATATATATATATATATATATATATATATATATATATATATATATAGAAAAAAGCTAAAATGATAAGATGCTGTACAGCAACACTGTACAACCAGCTGGTCATCATGCCCTTCACTGCTTATGTTCCTCTGAATACAATAATGGAGTAATGCAATAAATCCACTCTGTGCATAAAGGTTTTGTAATACCTTTTATTACAAATCTCTGACCTCTTCAGTCACACTAAATTTAGCTATCAAAACAACTATCAAGGGCCTTTATCCAATTACACAATACGTAGACTTCCTCAGAACACTTCGCAATCAAATATGACTCCATCATTGTCCATGCTGGTGTGAATGACCTGAGACGTACCTCCCTGGACTACATGAAAAAATACACAGAGGAGCTCTCCGATTATGTAGCCCAGGCTGGTATGACCCTGACCCTGAGCAGCATCTTGCCCTCACCAAGAATGATACCACAATACAAAGACAAGATGATCAGCTTTAACAATTGGCTCAAGTACTGGTGTCATTCTAAGGGGATCCAATGTCTGTCTGCCTGGGACGATATGTTGGACAAGCCAAGCTGCTTCGCAAGGGATGGCGTACACCGGTCACCACTGGGTGTCCGGATATTGGCTAAGGCTCTTGCCACCCCCATAGTGCCTTTTTTAGGCAAGGCTCAAAAGACAAACCCACCTCCTTAGAAAACAAAAATGGAAAAAAACTAAGGGTAATGCTGCTCAATGCCAGAAGTCTAAATCTCAAGATGCAGGCACTTGATGCACTCCTCAGCATGGAGAACATCGAAGTTTGTGCAGTAACTGAAACCTGGTTCAAGGCTCCTAAGAGCACCCCAGCGCTACCAGGCTATACCTCATATCATGCTTTTCGCCCCAAAACCGGGCCGAATACAAAGGAGGGGAGTGTCCATATTCATAAAGGACACCCACACCTCCAGGTTAGTAGCAACACATGAATCATCAGAGACCATAAAGGTGCAACTAACCATAGGCAAAACTGCTATACAACTGGTAGCATGTTACAGACCACCCTCCCAATCTCAAGAACCCCACTCAGCCTTCCTGAAAACATTGGAGGATATGAATGTATCACAAAATACCATCATACTGGGAGACTTCAACTACCCAAACATAGATTGGGTACATTATTCTAGCCCTAATACCCTAGCCCAAAGGTTCCTGGAATTCATAAATTCAAATGCACTGGAACAACTAGTCACCTCTCCCACTAGGGGAGATAATATACTAGGCCTGATCATCACAAACATGGGGACAAAATGCTCCACACCGGAAGTATACCCCTCACCTGTGAGATCTGACCACAAACTAATCACCCAGGATATACATATCCCACATCCACCCCCAGCACAAAAGACCACAGCGAAAACTTCTCAAAAGCAGACTTCACTCTTCTTAAGACTGAGATGGTTCATAGGTTCATAGGTTCATACTAGGCTATCTGCCCGAGGGCATTTACAAGCCTAGCCCATAGTTTTGTGGCTTACGCCACCCCTTTAGTATGGGGAACTATACCCATTATTTTGCTGTGCCTCTGTTGAGCAGTGACACTGAGGTAATCCCTGGGGTATATCTGCGATCTCCCATCCATTGGTCAAGATTTCTCTTGAACAAGGCCAGCGAGGTGCTCTGCCTCACATATACCGGGATTTTATTCCACAGCATAGGAGTCTTTGGGTGATGAATCTATCCTCCAGCACGCCCTATTAATAGCCGTGGTCGAGGTTTAAGTCTCCCGCCCTTGTGGCTCTGATGGATCTAGATTTTTGAGGTGAAGCATATTCATCAAATCTGGGTTTGACATGGCCTTGTATGTTAGGCAAAGGTCACCTCTGAGCAGCGTGTTTACTGAATAGAGCTGGAGTTCTTTCAGTCGGGCAGCATAGGACAGATGTTTGAGACCCTTTATCCTTTGGTGAGGAACTTTGTGGCCTCTCCAGCTGCTGCAAGTGTCGGGTCAGATACATTCAATGGGGCATTGTACTCAATCATTGGTCTGATGAGTGATGAGTATAGGGAGACTATGACCTCCTTGATCTAGATGAGAATCCCTTCATGATAAGGTGGGCAATGTAGAAGGTCTTCCTAACTACTTTAGCTACATGGGTGTCGAATGACAGACTACTATCAACCTGGGTCCCCAGGTCCCTGATAACTTCTTCTGTACTCAGTGGATTGCCACCTATTTGGTAGCTAGGGGTAACCTTGTTTTTCCCGAAGGGTATGACTATGCATTTTTGGCATTTAACTTTAGGCCATGGCTCTGGCACCAGTTATCCGCTTCTGTGAGACCCTTCTGAAGGATATCTGTGTCAGATGTGTTTTCTACTATGGCTTCAGTTTGCAGTCATCTGCAAACTTTGTCAGCCATAACCCTCCTGTGTTTGCTTGTACTGGAAAAGTAGATGCTAAACAAGAGGGCCCAGGACTGAGCCCTGTGGTACACCACTTGTGACAGGCTTTGAGTCTGACATGGCGCCAGCAACTCTGACCCTGTGGGTTCTGTCACTCAGCCAGTTTGCAACCCATCTTGTGATGTATGGGTTAACATTTAAGCTGATGAGTTTTTCAATGATACCCGAAAGTGGGGTATTGTATCAAAGGCCTTCGCCAGATCGAGGTAGGCTGTATGGACTGCCTTTCCCTCATCAATGGCTTTGGTGACTGTTTCAAAAGTCAACCAAGTTTAGAAGGCATGATCTGCCTTTGACAAAGCCAAACTGGGATGGATCCAAAGTCTGCAAATTCCCTATGTCTTTATTTATGAGGTCCATTATGATCCTCTCCATGGCTTTGCAGATAAGGCTTGTCAAGCTAATGGGCCGGTAATTTCCAGGGTCGGTGGAGGCACCGCCTTTGTGAAGTGGGACCACAGTTGCAGTGCCACCCCTGGCACGTGATCCAGAGGTAAGACTATGATTAAACAGCTGTCCTAGCTGTGGGTTTAATTCCTCGCTGAGTTCGTGGAGCACACAGCCGGGACACCATCAGGTCCCATGGATGCTGTGTTTTTGCTTTGAGAGAGCAGTTCTCACTTGGGCGCTGGAGATGTTTGGGGGCTGCAATCGCTTGGTATAGATATCTCTCCTTTGGGGAGGGGGAGAAGTTTGCACTGAACCTGTCAGCCAGTATGTTGGCAATGTCTGTAGGATCAGTAATCTTCACATCATTTTGAACTAGTTCTGAGCATATCTGGGAGTTTCCTCCCAGGTTTCTAACATAGCTAAAGAAGGCCTTATGATTGTCTTTTGAGTCTTTAGCTATTTTTCTCTCAAAATTTGCTTTGGATGATTTTATGAGAGCTCTTAGTTTTTACTTATAGTGATCAAGGGTGTCTTACCTTTAAGGATTTTGCTCTATCTTGTAGTAGCTTCCTCCTTTGTTGTAGAGTTTGTTTATGGCTGGGGTCCACCAGAGTGGACGCTTGCCTTTGGTACAAAGAGCCTTTGTTTTGCTTGGGATTGCCTTATCCATGCAGCCCTGCAGGTGCTGGTAGAAGGCATTTGTAAGTGATTCAGCTGCTTGAGTACTGTTTTCCGCCGGCTCGGGCCTTAAAGGAGACCACACTAGTCTTTAGAAGTGTGAAGTCGGCTTTGAGAAGTTCTTTACTGTGGTCTTTTATTTCAGGTGGGGTGGGATGAGGACCTCCAGCCAGATTAGTTTGTGATCTGATCTCACCAGTGAGGGGTATACTCCGTGTTGAACATTGTGCTCCCATGTTCGTGATGATGAGATCAAGTATGTTTTCTCCTCTTGTGGGATGGTGACTAGTTGTTCCATGGCATTTGAGTTTATGAATTCCAGGAACTTTTGGGCTAGGGTGTTTGGGCTTGAGTAGTGTTCCCAGTCTATATTAGGGTAATTGAAGTCACCTAGTATGATGGTGTTTGGTGATACATTTATCCTCTAGTGTTTTCAGGAAGGCCATGTGAGGTTCCTGAGTTTGTGAGGGTGGCCTGTAACATGCTACAATTTGCAGAGCAGTCTTGCCTATGGTTAATTGCACCTGGATGGTCTCCGATGCATCGCGGCGTTGCCACCAGTCTTGAGGTGTGGGTGTCTTTGATGAATATGGATACCCTCCTTTCTTGGTATTGTCCGGATTTTGGGGCCGAACGCATGATAAGAGGTAAAACCTGATAGTGCTGGGGTGCTCTCAGGAGCCTTGAACCAGGTTTCTGTCACTGCACAGACATCGATGTTCTCCATACTGAGAAGGGCCTCGAGTGCAGCATTTTGAGATTTAGACTTCTGGCATTGAGCAGCATTACCCTTAGTTTTTTCCTTTTTGTGTTCTAGGGTGGTAGGTTTAGAATTTGAGCCTTGCCTAAAAAGGCACTATGGGGGTGGCAAGAGCCTTGCCAATATCCGAATCCCAGGGTGACAGGTGCAAGCCCCTTGCTAAGCAGCGTGGCTTGTCCAGCATGTCATCCCAGGCAGACAGACATTGATCCCCTTTGAATGACACCAGAGTTTAAGCCAATTGTTAAAGCTGATCATCTTATCTCTGTATTGTGGCATCATTCTTGGTGAAGGTAGGATACTGCTCAAGGTCAGGGTCATACCTGCCTGGGCTACATAATCAGAGAGCTCCTCAATGTCTCTTTTCATGTAGTCCAAGGAGGTACGCCTCAGGTCGCTTACACCAGCGTGACAATGACTGAGTCATATTTGTACCTGCTGTTGAGAGACCTGAGTGCTTGCGTTATGTGGCGGATTCTAGTGCCCGACAGGCAGCTTACTGTGACCTTCTCCTTACTCAGTCTGGTGAGCGGGACGTCAGTGTGTCTGACTATGGAGTCACCAATGACTAGTGTGTCTGGCATTGTGTTTGGCCTTAAGGGCTGTGACTGTTTGACACTCTTGACTGTGAGGTCTATGTGTTGCAGGTGTTGTGTTCTGAGGTGGTGGTTGTTTGGGTGTCTGCTTTGGTGGCCTCTGCTGTTTTGGTAGATTTTTGATCAGAGCCGTCGAGTATGTCTTTGTGTGTGTATGTGTATGATTTGAGGTTGTGATGGTACTATGTGAGACTGGGTCTATAGTGTGTGTGGTAACCTTCTCCTCCTGACTGGTCTTGCCAGTCCTATGTTGAGAGAGCTCAGCCTCCAGTTTGGCCATATAGTTGCATCTCTCGCATGTATTTGTGTTTTGTGGGAGGAGGAGAGGGTTGTTCAGGTACATGAGGCAATTGTAACATTGCCTCAATATTCCCAGGTTCACCAGCTGAGCAGGAGAGGACACTAGCAACTGATCCCTCGACATGCTAGAAGGACTAGACAAAAAAACTTTAAAAGGGATTCCGGGGGACGTGAGTGACCGAGAAATGGGGGTTTGCCTTTTTGGGGTCCTATCTATAAGAGTGCCGTATCAAGGTAATAAGTACTGTAGGAGCTTAAATGGTATCATTTAAGCCCACTGTGCCAGTGGATACCACATCCCACAATGCCGAATCCTTCACAAATGCTTTCTCTGGACATCTCCAAGAATGCAGGGATCATGCAATCCCAAACAAATCCAAGTCCCTCCCCACCAAATGTAAGCATCCTGTCTGGCGGACCTCAGCCATAAACAAATTGTATAACAAAAGAAGGAAGCTACTGCACGTCAGAGCGAAATCCCATGAAGGGAAGACATCTCTGATCAACATTAGCAGAAAACTACGTTTTCTCATAAAAACATCCAAGGCAAACTTTGAGAGAAAAATCGCTAAGGACACTAAGGATAAACTACAGTTTTGTACCTACCATAAATGTAGATGTTCGAAGATCCACATTGCTGCAGTCCTTACATATGGGTAGTCCGCTGTCCTCGGTCGGCCAGAATACCAAAGTATTAGGCTGACGTCGGTCAAGGCTCTTAAAACTGACATCAGGACGTCAGGGTACAAAAGCACATGACCGACGTCATTTCCTCAGTCTTTTCTTGCCCCAGATGTCAGAAGGCCCTAACAAGACAGGCCAAAGCCAAAAACCAGCAAAACCCAACCAACCACCCGTGCACTAACCATATTTACAATATGTACAACACAAACCACACCACCACCTTCAACAACAGAGGGAAGGAGGGAGGGTATTGACTGCAGCAATGTGGATCTTTGAACATCTACATTTATGGTAGGTACAAAACTGTACTATGTTCTTCATCTCACATTGCTGCAGTCCTTACATATGGGTAGAATCCCAAAGCAGAGGTAAGGGAGGATGGCAAAACTATAAAGCATTAGGAGCTGCCAACATGCCTTGTAAAACTGCAGTTGCAAATCCAGCCCTAGATTTAGAGTAAAGTGGAAGGTGGTAATGCTTAGAGAAAGTATGCACTGAACTCCAAGTAGCTGCTTCCAAAATATCTTTAGTAGCCACCCCCCTTAAAAAAGCTGTAGAAGTGGCAGTAGCCCTAGTGGAATGAGGCCTAATCCCAGCTGGAATCTCCTTACCATGATGGGAATAACAGAAAGCAATACAAAAACCAATCCACTTAGAAATAGTTTGTTTTGAAAGAGGTTTTCCCTGAGAACCCAAAGCAAAAGAAACAAACAACTGCTGAGACTGCCTGAACCCTTTAGTTCTGCTCAAATAATATCGCAACTGTCTGTGAATATCCAAAGTGTGCAAAATCTTTTCCCCTTATTTTGGGGTTTGCATAAAAGTAGGCAAATGAATAGTTTGGTTTAAAGCCACACTAGAAACCACTTTAGGCATAAAAGAAGGGTTAGTATGCAAAGACACCCTATCCTTGTGGAAAATTAAGAAAGGCTCAACTGCCATAAGGGCCTGTAATTCAGAAACCCTTCTCGCAGAGGTAATGGCCAACAAAAAGCAGTCTTCCAAGATAAATATTTCAACTCTGCCGATGCTGCAGGCTCAAAGGTTGTAGAGTGAGTTTCTCCAACACAAAATTGAGATCCCAAGCAGGAGTAGGAGCTCTACGTGGGTCTTATATTCTTTGCCCTCTAAGGAATTGCTTAAACAAAGGCTGAGAAAATAATGGTGGGTCACAGTCATAGTGAGCAGAGATTGCTGCAGCATGAACCTTATAGAGGAGAAGGACAAACCTTTGTCCAATAACTCAGTAAGGTATTGAAGCCACACTTAAATTAGGTTTAGAAACATCAAAGTCCTTTGCTGTACTCCAAAATAAAATCTCCTCCATTTATCTGCGTAAACTTTCCTTGTACTAGGCCTTCTGGCCTCCAAAATAACATTCAAAACTTGTTGTGGAAGCTGAGACCTCCAGGGTTTAAACCAGAATATGCCAGGCTGTCAGATGTAGAGAATGAAGTTTGACATTGAGTAAATGACCGCCTCCTGAGACAGCAGGTGAGGAATCAAGGCAAAGGCCATGGAGGCTCCTGTACCAGACTTCTCAGTAATGGGTACCAGTGCTGTCGAGGCCAATCTGGAGCTATTAAAATCATGTTTGGCTTGTCCTGTCTGACCTTCAGCAGTACCTTTGGGAGGAGAGGCAGAGGTGGAAAGGCATACACGTGAAGATTGCTCCAATTGAATGAGAGAGCATCCACTTTCCAAGCTGAGGGATGAAACCTTTTGTGCAAAACTTTGGCAGCTGGTAATTTAGTGGAGAAGCTAACAGATCTATGTCTGGAGTTCCCCATAACACTGTCAACCTCTGGAATACATGAGGATCCAATTTCCACTCGTGGGGATCCATAATTTGTCTGCTCAACACATCTGCTAAGGAGTTCTGTGCTCCTGGCAGAAACCTTGCCTGAAGATTTAGCTGTAAACTGAGAGCAGTCTCCCACAAAATCATTGCTTGTCTGCATAGAGGATAAGAATGCGTTCCCCCTTGCTTGTTGATGTACCACATGACAGTTGTGTTGTCTGTTTGAATCAACACCTGCCCTGGAAGAAGTAAATCCTTGAAAGCTATCAATGCAAATTGGACTGCTAACATCTCCTTCAAGTTGATATGTAGATGTTGAAGTCTGGCAGGCCACGTGTCTTGTATCCATTTTCCATTTAGATGAGCTCCCCAAGCTTTGTCTGTCGTTAAAATCTGACTCGCCTCTGGCCGGGTCACAGAGAGTCCCTTGTTTAGGTGACATTCCTGAGCCCACCACAAAAATTCCTTTTGAATGCAAGGTATTATGTGAATGACAGTGTCCAAATCTTGGCAGTGCTGTGTCCATACATTCTTGAGATACCATTGTAGCTTCCTCATATGCAGTTTGGCATTGGGAAGTACCAGAATACAAGATGCCATGAACCCCAAGGCTTGAAGGACTGTCCTTGCAGTCAGCCTGGACTGATGAGACAACTGGTGGAAGTAAAGAGAAAGATTCTTTTGTTTGTCCGCGGTCAAAAGGCCATCTGGGATGCTGTATTCAGTCTCACACCCAGAAAGCACATGTCCTGAGAGGGTACTAGACTGGACTTTATTTCGTTCACAGAATACCCCAGGCATCTTAACACTGCCATCACATACTGTAAATGATGAAGAAGTTCGTCCTTTTCTTGGGCCAGTATCAGGCAATCGTCCAAATAAGGATAGATCTGTATTCCTCTTAGCCTGAAGAAAGCTACCACTGGAGCCAGAACCTTCGTGAACACTCTGGGCGCAGTAGATAAGCCAAAGGGCAATGCAGAGAACTGATAATGAGAAGTCCCAGCCCGAAAACGTAGATACTTCCTGCAACTTAGCCTTCTGGCAGAGGAACCGTTTGTATGGCCCCTATTTGAAGTAGTAAAGAAATTTGCTTGCGAGCCTCTAGTCTTTGCTGAGGAGGAACGTCCGGCATGCCTTTGAAAGGAGGCAAGGTATGGAAATAAAACTTGTAACCCTGGTGTATGATATCCAATACCCATTTGTCTTGGGTAATCAACATCCAATTTTCCTTGAAGAGTGCTAACCTTCCTCCCAAAGGTGCTGCCAGGCAAGAAGGATCTGGCAGCTGAAAATGTAGGTCATTGAGCGTGTTTACGAAAGGACTGGCCCCTGCTTTCAGGTCAAGATTGTGCAGGTGAACTCCCTGTTCTAGGCCTGAAAGAACTCTGAGCTCTGCCCCTACCACGCCTAGATCTACCCCTAGACTGAGAATCATAAGAAGGATACGCCCACCCCTTAGCAGGCCAATTCCTACTAAACTGGAGGCTGAACTTGCAAAAATCCTTAACAGCCTGCATAGACTTAGCCTTGTCTTCCATTTTCTTCAAGACTGATTCCACAGGTGAACCAAACAACACATCAGACTGCAAAGGAGCATCCAAAATCCTTGTCTTAACATGGTCAGATAAATTCTGATCCTTTAACCAGGCGTGCCTGCGAAGAACTGAGCCAGTGGCAGCCACCCTAGACGAGGCCTGCACAGCATCAAAACCACACTGTAATGAATGCTTACCCACTTGTTCAGAGACATGCACCAAATCTTGCAACTCTTTACACTCAATGCCTTCCGCCAGAGCATCCACCTTAGACTTCAATTGAGAAAGAAGAAAGTTTTGATATTTCAACATATGAAACTGGCAATTCAAAGCCCTCATAGCTAAGGTAGAAGATGTACAGACCTTCTTTCCCCATCTATCCAAAGCTCTGGCTTCTTTATCTAGAGGAACCGGATTTTTACAACAGAGGCCTTGACACCCTTAGGTCCCTGACTAATAGTTTCTGGGTCCTACCTAGACTGTTATAAAGATATTTATGAGCCTCAGGCACCCTGTAATACCTATCCGGTTTAACAGGAGCAGGAGGCAGAGAATCAGGATTAAGTGAAGCCTCTGCAAACACATCTTCCACAACATCCAGAACAGGGGGTATAGCCAAGGGCCTATGCTGGGGTAACAGCAAAAACTCCCTAAGCCTTTTCCTAGAATCAGAGAAGTCCTGACCTTCCCACTTAAAATGTTCCCTCATAGAATGAAGTGTCTCTGAAAAAGAAAAAACCTCTGGAGGAGAAGCAGAAGGAGAGGAATCATCTGCATCAGAATCAGAATAAGGAGAATACTCCTGCACGTCTTCAGCTGAAGACTCTGAAATATCCGAAGCCTGCTCAAAACTTCCCAACTCTGGCTCCACCCTAGGCCTCTTATCAGGAGGGGCATAGAACCTCTAATCAAAGTAATTAAATCTTCTGCCATTTTAAGCATGTGCTTCTAGGCACAGACCCTGCTGAACTAGGAGTGACACCAACAGAAGCTGAAACTGGCCTGCCTCTGGGAGAAGCCTTGGAAACAGAAGGAGAAGGCCTAACCACCCTAGGAAGGGAGGGGAGTACAGTAACTTGGGAAGCCCCTTCAGCCTGACCTGCCTCCTGAGAGACCACCTCCTGCAAAATCAAAGTCTCCCCTGAGACTCCAGAGAAGTCTCCGCTGAACCACCGGTTCCACTGAAGCTCTAAAGAACCGGCGTCCGGGCGGACGACTCATCTTGCCTGGGTTTAACTGTTTTGTCTTTGCGCTTCTTCAAGAGAAGCGGGCCGAGAACTGGACGGCATATTATAATTGCACCGCTTCCCAAAGACCAGCCTAGCATAATCCAACCTTCGCTAATAGTGCTTATTGAACCTAGCACAAAAGCGACACCCAACAACGTGCTCAGGCCCCAAACAAGGAATACACAAAGAATGATAATCCCTATGCGGTATCTGTTTCCCACAAGAAATACAGTTATTCACTTTTTCTGACATCCGCAAAACACCGAGGCAAAAAAACAAAATAATCCCCAACGGGTACTTAGCCAACTTGGATTCGGTCTGAAACTCCGAATTCAAAATTTCAGAACGCCGAACGGCACTTGCAACGCTGCTTCTGCATCGGACCATGCGGCAAAAGACTGAGGAATTACGCCGGTCATGCTTTTGTACCCTGACGTCCTGATGTCAGTTTTAAGCGCCTTGACCGACGTCAGCCTAATACTTTGGTATTCGGGCCGACCGAGGACAGCGGACTACCCATATGTAAGGACTGCAGCAATGTGAGATGAAGAACATCCACAAAGCCTTCTTCAGCTATGTTAGAAACCTGGGCGGAAACCCTCAGATATGCTCAGAGTTGGGTTCACAACAACAAAAAATACACTGAACCCACAGATATTGCTAACATTCTGGCTGACAGGTTCAGTGCAAATTTCTCGCCACCTTCACCCCCAAAAGAAGAAATACTTATCCCAGCTGAATGTAATCTTCCTGTCATCTCAGATGTCCAAGTGAGAACCACCCTAAACAAAGCAAATAACACAGCATCAATGGGACCCAACAGTATCCCGGGGTGCGTGTTACGTTAACTCCAAGAGGAGCTAAACCCACACATAAAAATGCTATTTAACCTTAGGCTTACTTCGGGATATGTACCTGAACACTGGCGTACAGCAACAGTGGTCCCACTCCACAAGGGGGGTGCCTCTACAGACCCTGGAAACTACCGCCCCATAAGCTTGACTAGCCTGGTCTGCAAAGCTATGGAAAGAATCATTATGGAACTCATAAACGGAGACATAGGGGACCTACAGACACTTGACCCCACCCAGTTCGGCTTTGTAAAGGGCAGATCCTGCCCTTTAAACCTGGTTGACTTTTACAGTCACTAGAGCCATTGATGAGGGCAAAGCAGTCCATACAGCATACCTGGACTTGGCTAAGGCCTTCACACAATACCCCACTCAGGCATCATAGATAAGCTAAACAGCTTAAAAGTAAACCCTTATGTCACTAGATGGGTTGCAAACTGGCTAAAGGACAGAACCCATAAAGTTAAAATCACTGGAGCAATGTCAGACTCAAAGCCAGTCACAAGTGGTGTCCCACAGGGATCTGTCCTGGGACCCCTCTTGTTCGGCATTTATTTCTCAGATGTTAAAGCAAACATGGGAGGGCTGTGGCTGAAAAAGTTTGCAGATGACTGCAAACTAGGCGCCATAGTCGATACACCAGCAGATACACACATCCTACAAAAAGGCCTCACTGAAACGGACAACTGGTGCCGTAGTCACGGCCTTAAACTAAATGCCAAAAAATGTATAGTCATCCCTTTTGGAAAAAACAAAGTACCCACAAATTATCACATAGACAGCAACCCACTGAGTACTGAAAAAGTAACCAGAGACCTAGGGACCCAAGTAGACCGCGACCTCTCATTTGACACCCACGTTGCCAAAGTGGTTAGAAAAACATTCTACCTTGCACACCTCATCATGAAGGGTTTCACATCCAGATCCAAGCATGTCATTGTACCCCTATATTCCTCCCTCATCAGACCCATGATTGAGTACAATGCCCCATTTGGTATGTACCTCACCCGGCACTTGCAACAGTTGGAGAGACCACAAAAGTACCTCACCAAAAGGATCAAGGGTCTCCAACATATGTCTTATTCTGCCAGACTAAAGAAACTTCAACTCTATTCAGTAGCATACCACCTGCTCAGAGGTGATCTCTGCCTGACGTACAAGGCCATGTCCAATCAGGATCTGATGGACATGCTCCATCTCAAAACATCCAAATCCATCAGGACCACGAGAGCTAAAGACATAAACCTCGGCACAAGTATGAATAGGACATGCTGGAGGGATAGATTCATAACGCAGAGGCTTCACATGCTTTGGAACAGGATCCCAGTTCATATTAGGCAGAGCCCCTCACTGACTCTCTTCAAGAGAAATCTTGATAAGTGGATGGGAGATCGTAAGTTTACCCCAGGGGTCACATCTGTGTCACTGCTAGACAGGGGCACAGTAAACTAATTCTATTATATAAGGGGACCTTCACTGTGTCACTACTAGACAGAGGCACAGTATTCTAGATTTATTCTGTACATTTTTGTACCATTTCATGGGGTGGCAAAAGCCACATCACTATGGCTAGGCTTACAAATGCCCCAGGGCAGATATCCTAGTACTATACAGTGAAACTATGAAGACTTGATACAAATTAAGTCACCTTGTGTATATACACACACAAACACATGTGCATACATACAGATATACAGATTATATATATATATATACATATATATATATATATATATATATATATATATATAGATGCGCACATATATATAATCTATATATATGCGTGAGTCTACACATGTATATATATATATATATATATATATATATATATATATATATACACACACTTA
Organism: Protopterus annectens; assembly: GCF_019279795.1. Lineage (NCBI taxonomy): Eukaryota > Metazoa > Chordata > Ceratodontiformes > Protopteridae > Protopterus > Protopterus annectens. The sequence continues at coordinate 1,439,927,742 of NC_056729.1, read as the reverse complement.
CCTCCTGCAAATTATATATACCAACTCTGAGATTGCACTACAGTGATGGCAAGCTGTACACCTACCTGCATGAAAGCAGACGTTTCGCGGACATGAAGATCGGCAAAGTGCCATTTCGAGTAGTGGAGTTTCGGAGAACTGGTCTCAGCAGAGTTTCTGAGAACTGTAATTTCTGTGATAAGGATGGAATATATATATATATATATATATATATATATATATATATATATATATAAGCTTCAATGGGAACCTAAATGTAAAAAGCTTACTAAAAGGGATCAGATAAGGCAGAGCTAACCCCTCTCCCTCAACAGCCAGAGAAAAGTCTTAAATGCATGAACCTGCAAGTTAAGAATTCTAACTCTGAAGAAGTTCGACGATGTAACACTACCTAACTAACGAAAGTGCTCAAATACCTTATGATGTTTTTAATTTCTTGAATAAAGCTTTGTAAAATTTGGGTCATAGTTCTGTACTTCTTCCAGATCAAAAGGTTTTTACTCTCATGGTTACAGTGTACTCTAACCTTTCAGTAGTCAGCATCAACACATATATATGGATTCACTTCATATCCTCGAAATACTGAAATATCGAAATTCAGTATTTCGAGGCTATAAAGTCGAAACCTGAAAACAACAACTCAGAAGCGCGAAATTCAAAATCTCAACACACCGGGGATTTTGAATCAACGATTCTACTCCACACACACACACCTTCCTCCCCACACAGAAACACAAGCTCTCTACTACAAAAAGCAGGGGGGAAAGCCCCCCCTGCACCCCCCACTTAAATACTGTAACTCTGCGGTCGCACTAACACACACCAAACACCACCACAAAAGGTACATTCTCCTCGCACACACACATCACAGCAACAAAATACACTAACACAACACGGCCCCTACCAAAAACCCTTAACAAATAAACACTTAACTGAATCCACAACCAAAGCGAAACACTAGCAGCGCTAATTCAAAATCTCTGGTGTGCGAGGTTTTGAATTTCTCGCTTCTGAGGTTTTGTTGTTTTTAGGATTCCACTTTATGGGCTCGAAATATTAAATTTTGATATTTCAGTATTCCGAGCTTCTAAAGTGAATATATATATATATATATATATATATTTGCAATTTATTTACACTGGCCAGTCTTTTCACTTCCCACATTGCAGAAAGACAATTTACTTGAACCACTATTTTGACTCCAACAGTGAATATTTAGTTTATGCAGGTATTTATTTGAATTGTTTTTGTTTTTAAGAGGGAAAGGCAGCTAGAAAGCTTTCAAGCCGCATAAAAGAACATTGTGCAGCTATTTACAAGGGAGACTAAGTATGCTCTGGCCAAACATGATATTTTTGTAATGGTGTGTCCAATTTTACATTTATTGTGTTACAACAAATTGATTTGTTCTTCGGGGACTGTGATACTAAACAATGTTCAAGAATTGAAATGGCAGCTACATTTGGGAGTGGATTCCTACCCTGGCCTTAATGGGAGTTTAAATTTTAAAAGTGCCCTTCTCTGAGCCAGATAATTTTACGATGCAACTACCTTGGCTACATTGAAAACTGCATTTGCATTAACACCTATTTGTTTTGGTTATAGGTTTTTATAGGAGTTAAAGAATTCCGTTTACAAAAGACTTTTTAAACTACTGTCATGCATTTATCCTTTGCTTTTTTCACTATGACATAACAGACATTTCTTTGTTTTTTCATTTCTGAAGACGTTCTTACAACTTTAATAAAGAACAAAAGCACTAATGGTTCAGCTGATATTTTTCTGATGTATCGGTGAAGTTTTTACTTTAATTTGGTTTTTATTCTTCTGCACTTATATCTTATTATGAGTGAATATATATATATATATGTGTGTGTGCGCGCATACGCGACTACACTCGCATATATAGATATATACACACACACACACGTATACAGATGCGCGCGTCTGCACGCGCACGTATACAGATGTGCGTGTCTGCATGCGCACGTATACAGATGCGCCGCTGCATGCGCTTTATATACAGATGCGCGCGTCTGCATGCGCACATATACAGATGCGCGCGTCTGCATGCGCACATATACAGATGCGCGCGTCTGCATGCGCACATATACAGATGCGCTGCCTGCATGCTATATACAGATGCGCTGCCTGCATGCGCATATACAGATGTCTTGGCGTCTGCACGTGCACGTATACAGATGCGCACACACACACATATATATATATATATATATATATATATATATATATATATATATATTACCACAAGCATGTATATATGCTTGCATCTCCACAGGATCATAGGAAGTCACTAGGCTATTGGACCTGAGACCCTTTAAGCCTAGCCAATAATTTAGCCCATGTTCCAACAAGTCAGCACCCTATGCCACTGTCCAGCAGGGACATAGGTGGAATCCCCAGGGTGTATTTTCTGCTCCCCATCCAGTTATCCAGTTTGCGCTTAAAAAGTTTTAATGAGGTACTCTGCTTTACGTGGAGGAGGAGTCTATTCCACAAAAGGGGGAGTCTCTGGGACACAAATCTGTCCCACCAACAAGTCGTATTCATGCCAAAGACCAGGGGTGAGGTCTCACATACAGGTTACACGGGTGGAGCTTGACTTGCGGATATGCAGCAGTCCCATCAGTGTGGGGTCTGAGGTTGCCTTGTATGCCAGAAAGAGGTCACCTCTGAGGAGTCTGTAGGAGATGGAGTAGAGGAATTAGAAGTTATGTACTTACCATAACGTTCCATCTGAGTAGGTGTATTCATTTGTCTGCAACCTGTGGGTATGGATCCGATATCGGATCCGAACCGGCATGGTTTATCCAGCTATGGATCCGAGCTCCTAGCTCCTCCCCTCACCCATAATGTCCTGCTCTCCCTACATGACCTCAGATCGAGTTTGCCCTGTATCAAATACCCTAATAAAGGGTAACACACTCTATGCAGGAAACTGACAAGGCCAGGGGGATAGGAGGGCGGGATGGTTGCAGACAAATGAATACACCTACTCAAATGGAACGTTATGGTAAGTACATAACTTCTAAATCTGAAGTAGGAGATTCATTTGTCAGCAACCTGTGGGACAGAGTCCCCAGCTACCCGAATCTTGGGCGGCCGTCATGGAAGGATATTCCGGAGCACCGCGGAGCCAAAGGATGCTCTACCTTCTAGACGTGATATCCAGCTTGTAATGAGAAATAAAGGTATGAGATGAAGCCCAAGTGGCCGCTGAACAAATGTCATCCAGAGGTATCCTAGCCTTAAAGGCTGCTGAAGTAGAAACGGACCGGGTTGAATGAGCATGAACTCCATCCGGTGTGGGCCTCCCAGAAGCTTGGTAAGCTAATAAAATACACTGGGAAATCCATCGTGACAAGGAGACTTTTGAAATTGGTTTACCCAGATTAAATTTGGCAAAGGAAACGAACAACTGATCAGATTGCCTGTGACCAGCTGTTCTGTTAAGATAAAAACAAAGCTGCCTGTGAACATCCAATGAATGCAGCTTGTACTCGCCTTTGTTCTGATAGTTACGAAAGAAAACAGGGAGATTAATGGACTGATTAATGTTTGCTTCCGAAGCTACCTTAGGGAGAAAGGAGGGATTGATCCTGAGGTACACACGGTCCGGATGGAAGATCAAGTAAGGCGGCTTTATGGAAAGGGCTTGAAGTTCCGAAACTCTTTTGGCTGAAGTAATGGCTACTAAAAATGCAGTCTTAAGATAAGAATTTTAGATCTACAGTGGCCGCAGGCTCGAAGGGGGGAGCGGTCAAGGCCTGAAGAACCAAAGAAAGATCCCATGGTGGAACCGACTGTTTGACAGGGGGTCTAAGCAGAAAGGTGCCTTTTAGGAAGATTTTACATAACTTGGCAGACATAAGAGGTCCAGAGTCATGACCAACATGATAATGAGAAATGGCCGCTAGCTGAACTTTGACTGTGGAACTACTGGCGCCATCATTAAAAAGAGTGGTAAGGAAATCTAGGACCACGGGAAGGTACCGAGAAGGATCTAGACCATGCCGCTCCCCCAGATGGAGAATCGCTTCCATTTACTGCGGTAAGTTTTTCTGGTAGAGAGTTTGAGCGCCGCTACCAGGATAGCCTTAACGGGAGATGAAATATCGGGAGTCCTAATTAGGAGTGGAACTGGAGCAGCCAAGCAGTTAGCTTCAGGTTGTCCAGGTTCGGAGATGGTAGGTCTGGATGGGTGTTATCAGATCCGGATGGAATCTAGAATCCAAGGTGGATTCACTGAGTGAGACCTCAGGTAAGGGAACCAGATCTGCCGAGGCCAGAATGGGGCTATGAGGATCATTCTGCACCCCAACCGAGAGGCTTTCTCAAGAACCTGGAGCATCAGAGGAAGAGGGGGGTATGCATACAGAAGACAGGGAGGCCAAGCATGCACCAGAGCGTCCCTCAGGGAATCCCCTGGAGGAGGGATTAGAGCGAAAAAACTGTCGCACTTGGTGTTTAAGGGGGATGCAAAGAGATCGCAACAAGGAGTTCCCCACCGTGCGAAGATACGTTTTGCTACTTGAGCATTGAGAGACCACTCATACGGGGAGAGAATGGTGCGACTGAGCTTGTCCGCAAGGATGTTGGACCGACCCGGAATATGCGTACATGAGAAAGCGGTTGGTGGAGATCGCCCATTCCCACACTCTCATGGCTTCCCGACATAAAGGGTAAGACCTGGTTCCCCCCTGTTTGTTGATGTACCAGACCACTGACATGTTGTCCGATTGAATCGCAATTGTTCCCAGGGGAAGAAAGGCCTGCAGTGCTTGCAACGCCAAGAGCACGGCCCTCATCTCCAGAACACTGATATGCAGGGAGGTCTCTGAGTCGCTCCACGTGCCTTGGACCGTCCGTCCCGCAAAGTGCCCCCCCACCCGAGGCGGGATGCGTCCGTGGTCACTGTGGCAAGGGGGTGAGATGCACAAAAGGGGCAGCCTCCTAGGAGATCCTCTGAATGGAGCCACCACAAAAGAGACCGCTTGCAAGCCTTGCTGATTGCAATGGGATGATGCAGAGGAAGACAAAGGTAAGACCATTGTACTTGAAGTGTCCACTGAAGTACCCGCATGTTCAAGCGGGCAAGCGGGAGAAGAGAAATCGCTGCCGCCATGGACCCTAGTGCCCTCAGGACCAATTCCGCTGGAACTGAGCTGGAGTGGAGGATGGCCCGCACCTGGAGTCGAAGATTCCGAATTCTGTCGGTTGTGAGGAAGGCTCTTAACTTCCTTGTGTCTAACCTGGCACCTATAAAATCTATCAGCTGAGTAGGGGCCAGGTTGGACTTTGCTACGTTTATTGTGATACCTAGCCAGGGAGCTAGATGAAGAAAGGAGTCCTTTGCTAAAGATAGTAGATGCCTTGTTGGGGCGGTGAGAAGCCAGTCGTCCAGGTACGGAAAGACCTGCACCCCCTGAAGCCTCAGGTGGGCCGCAACCACTGCTAGTACTTTGGTGAACACCCTGGGGGCTGTGGTGAGACCAAAGGGAAGGAACCTGAACTGGTAGTGACTGGCTCCCAGCCGGAAGCGAAGAAACGTCCTGGACCGTCTGTCCATTATTATGTGGTAGTACGCGTCCTTGAGGTCTATGGAGCACATCCAGTGATTCTCTCCCAGAAGGGGGAGGATAGATTGTAAAAGTGACCATCCGGAACTTCTCCTTGGCAACTGCCAGGTTTAATAGGGACAGATCTAAAATGGGTCTTAGGTCCCCCGTCTTTTTTGGCACTAAAAGAACCTGGAGTAGAACCCTGTTCCGATCTGGTCTGGGGGGACGGGCTGGATGGCTCTTTTCCTCAGCAGATAGCCAATTTCTGCTGAAGCGGCCTCCCTCTGATCGGGTGGAACGTCGGGGTGGGATTTTGGTTTCGGGACATGAAGAAAGGGGATTTTGCATCCTCTGGATATGATACGGAGGACCCAGCGGTCTGTTGTTATGGACTCCCATGCCACTAGGTGCTCCGAAAAATGCCCCCCGACTGCCTCCAGAGTGGAGCAGTCGGGCAACCCCTCAGGGTTGCTGCGCGGGCCGCTCAGAGAAAGGTTCTCTGGACCCGAATTTCCTGGGAGCCCCTCTGCCCTTGGGGCAGCGTCCGCCCTGTCCTCCTCTGCCATGGAAGAGCTGGCTGTCCGGAGCGGGTTGGGATTGCTGCGACTTCCGGAACCACATCTTCTTCTGGCCCTTTTGGTTCCTAGAGTAGGACCTCTGGGGCACAGAGAAGCGGACTCCGACGGCAGACAGCGTCTTCTCGTCCTGCTCGCTCTGGACCAAGGTGTCACGAACCGTCTTGCCAAAAAGGGCAGAAGCATCAAAGGGGGCGTTTGCGAAAGACGCCTTGAAGGGCTCCGTGAAATCGCAATGGAGGAGCCAGGCCTGACGTCTCATGACTAGGCCTACTCCTGCAGCTCTAGCGGCTCCCTCAGTAGCATGGGAAAGCAACCGCATAGAGGTATTTGTAACAGACCGAAGAGTGGCCATACGGGTGGAGTGCAACACTTTGTCCTCCTCCGACATGGACTCTGGGGGGGATGCAGCGTATTCTTTAATAAGATCGCTGCATCCTAATAACATGTGCCAGATAGTTGAGCCTCACTGAGAAGGTCGCTGAACTAAACATTCGCTTCCCCAAACGGTCCATCATCCGAGACTCCTTGCTCGGAGGATGGACTGAGGGACTCTCCTGGGCGAGTTCCCTCTTGGTGGCTGCTGCCGTCAACATGGCATCTACTGGAGGACCCTTACTCCAGTGGGCACGGTCAGCAGGGGGGCTGAGAATCCTGTCTGGCCTTTTGGGAATTGGCTCCACAGTGTCCGGTTCCTTCCACGCCCTGGTGGTAATGAGGTCCACCAGGGGGTCGGCAGGAGGGGACACCCAAGAGGTAGACGGGCCCGCTTCGAATGCCTCCAAGAACACGGACTCGTCCGAAGAAGACTTTGGGGCAGACCACCCACCTCTTATACGAAGCATTTCCATGATGTCTCCAAAGGAGACATCCTCGGGGGGTGATCTTGGGGAGCCTTCCCCTTCCTCCAAGTCCGTGTCTTCAGTTAAAGACTCGGGGGAGTCTATGTGCCTCCTTTTACATGTGTGCTTGTGAGGTGCCTCCTTGGGGGGCTGTCCGAGGAGCCCTCGCAAGCAGTGTCTAGTTCCACAGGAACTGCTTGGGGCATTGAAACGGGCTGTCCCAGTGGCCGGGTGATGGAAGCCTGACCCAGAGCAGATGGAGTGCGGGACGGAGCCGAAGCAAGTGCCGGGGGTCCGGATGCCCTCAACAGAGCCCTCTCCACTACATCAAAAGCCAAAGGGGAGCCGGCCACGACCAAAGGATCCGACAGTTGGCTCCCCCTCGGATCCGAGGAGTGGATCGGAGCCGGCGCCGAGCCCCTCGGATCCGAGGGGCCAGTGCACTCTGACACGGACGGCGCCGAAGGCACACTGAGTCCCTCGGATCTGAAACTCGGGCCAAGGCTCCGAGAGGTCGGATCCGACACACTCGAGGGCAGGGTCAGATCCGAAGTAGCCAGTACTATCGGAGCCGACCCACCCCGGCTCCAAAGCTGCCCGGCTCCGGCGCCCGAACCCGGTAGCGGGTCGGAGAAGGAGCAATGGGCTTGAAAAGGGTCGAGCTCCCCGGCAGGAGCACTCCCATCTGCATCTGGGCCTGGATGAACCTTCGCATCAACTGGTCCAGATCGGCGTCTGAAAGACTATAAGTGGACCTCGAAGAGGCTACCGAGGTAGGCCTAGAGTACCGCCTCGATAGCCTCGGGAGGTCGGGTCTCCTCCTCCTCAGGTCCCAGTGAAAGGTTGGGGACCGGAGCCGAGGAGGGAGAACCAGTAGCTAGAGAGGCCGGAGGAGAAGCCGCTTAGCCGGGCGGGCCGAGACGGAGGTCTCGGCCCGCCACTTGTGGTGCTTCTCTCCGTCCTTCTTCCTAGCTTCCCTGTCCTCCAAACCCGAGAGAGTTTGAGTCCCGGGAGGAGGAGGGGAGCAGGTAGGGCAGGTACCAGGAGCGGTAACTACTGGGCGGAGGCCGAAGCAGAGTCCGGGGGCAAAAGTCCCGCCAAGACCAGCTTCGACCTCCGCTTCTTCAATGCCCTGGGGTTGAACCCTGCACAGATTGAACATCCAGAAGTGAGGTGTTCAACCCCAAGACATCGAACGCACCGAGTGTGGCCATCAGCAGGGGACAGCTTATGGCCACACTCGGAGCATTTCGAGAATATCGTCTTTGGGGCTTCTGACATTTTTTTTTTTTTTTTTTTTTTTTTTTTTATTTATTTATTTATTTTTAAACAGAAGAAAAAAATTAAAACTAACAAGTTAACAAAGTTAACTACTCAGACACACTACAGGCCCCAAAGACCACGCACACACAACTACGCTACCAGCGAGGGGAGGGAGTTGCACAAAAATTGTGTAAATTAACCAAAAACAGTTTAAAAGGATGGGGAACCTATAACTTTCACACAAAATTACCATTTAAAGATCAAAAAACCCTATTAAATAACAAATTTCCACTTAGCTGTAGGAGCTCAAAGACCAAGCTGTCACCATGAACGCGGCAAACTAGATCTGAGGTCATGTACGGAGAGCAGGGCATTATGGGTGAGGGGAGGAGCTAGGAGCTCGGATCCATAGGTGGATAAACCATGCCGGTTCGGATCCGATATCGGATCCATACCCACAGGTTGCTGACAAATGAATCTCCTACTTCAGATCAGGGCTTTTACCCTATCTGTGTAGGACAGATGTTTGAGGCCCTAGATTCTCTGGGAGATGAATCTCTGTGGTCTCTCCAGCTGCTACATGTGCTTTGTGAGGTACATGCTGAAAGGGGCATTGTATTCAATAATCAGTCTTAAGGAAGAATACAGTGATGTTATGACAACTTTGTCCCTGAATGAGATACCCTTAATAATGAGGTGGGCCATGTAGAAAGCTTTCTGTATAACGGAGGCAATATGGTGGTCAAAAGTCAGTTTGCTATCAACCTGGGTTCCCAAGTCCCTTATGACTGATTGATAATAAGGCACTAAAGTAAGCAATGAGAGAATTTGTGGGAACATAATTTTCCCCAAAAGGGATGATGATGTATTTTTTGGCATTCAGTTTGAGGACCTGTTTCAGGCACCGGTCATTTGTTTGGTGAGACCCTCTTGGAGGATCCCCATATCACTAGGGGAAATGATGACAGCACCCAGCTTGCAGTCATCTGCCAACTTGGTCGACCAGAGCCAGTTAGACTTGGCCTGCACCTCAGAGAAGTATATCCCAAACAGCACAGGCCCCAAGACCAATCCCTGGGGTACACTGCTTGTTACGGGTCAACTACTTGAGGTGACTTCCATAATTCTGACTAGGTGGGTTCCATCAGTGAGCCAGCTTGCTACTCATCTGGTAACATATGGATTGATGCCTAGTTGAGAGAGTTTATCTATTATACCAGAGTGTGGAAAAGAATCGAAGGCCTTGGCAAGGTCAAGGTCGGTGCTGTGCACCATCTTTACCTTACTCTACCGGAAGAATGCAAAGTACCTGTAATCACGGCTGCACAGGTAAAAAACACACTCTCCAAAGCCAAGAACACAGCATCCATGGGACCTGACAACATCTCAGGCTGAGTTCTACATGAACTACAGAACGAACTGGCACCCCACCTAAGTACCATGTTCAATCATAGCCTCACCTCAGGCTTTGTGCCCACTGAATGGCGCATAGCAACGGTTATCCCACTCCACAAATGTGGAGCCACCACGGACCCCAGGAACTACCGCCCCATTAGCCTGATGAGCCTGGTCTGCAAGGCTATGGAGCGTATCATCATGGAACTTATAAACAATGACATTGGTAATCTCTGGACCTACCCAGTTTGGGTTTGTAAAAGGCAGATCATGTCGCCTAAACCTGACAGACTTCTTTGAAGCGGTCACCAAAGCTGTAGATGAGGGTAAGGTGGTACACACAGCCTATCTAGATCTCGCCAAGGCTTTCGATACCATCCCCCACTCTGGAATTATAAACAAACTCACTAAACTAGGTATAAATCCCTATGTCACAAGATGGGTTGCCAAGTGTTTCACTGACCGAACCCACACTGTGAAAGTAACAGACTCTAAATCCAACTTCAGACCAGTGACAAGTGGAGTACCACAGGGTACAGCCCTAGGTCCTCTCCTGTTTGGTATCTACTTCTCTGAAGTACAGGCTAACACAGAAGGTCTTTGGCTAACAAAATTCACAGATGACTGCAAACTAGGAGCCATAATCAAATCTCCTAACGATGTTGACATCCTACACAAGGGCCTCACTGAGACAGATGCCTGGTGTCAAAGCCATGGCCTCAAGCTCAATGCCAAAAAGTGCATTATCATACCTTTTGGTTAAAAACTCTGTCCCCATGAACTACCACATAGGCATTAGTCTACTTAACACCGAAAGTGTGATAAGAGACCTTGGGACACAGGTGGACAGTAGTCTCTCCTTTGATAATCACATTGCCACAGTAGTCAGGAAATCCTTCTAAGTGGCACACCTCATCACAAAAGGTTTCTCATCTAGGAAATAAGAGGTCATTGTTCCCCTCTAATCATCACTCATTAGACCCATTATAGAGTACAACGCCCCTTTTGGTATGTACCTCACAAGACATGTACAACAACTGGAAAGGCCACAGAAATACCTCACAAAGAGGATTACTGGCCTCAAACAGATGCCCTATGCAGACCGTCTCAAAAAACTCCAGCTTTACTCTGTCGCATCTCACCTACTCAGAGGCAATTTCTGCCCAACATACAAAGCTATGTCACACCCATAGCTGTTGGACATGCTCCACGTAAAGAAATCCCAATCCCTCAGAGCTACGTGCTCTAGGGACCTAAACCTTGTCAGCACAATAAACAGAACTTGCTGGAGGGATAGATTCTTATATCAGAGACTTCCCATACTCTGGAACAAACTACCTATCTATATCAAACAAAGCTCCTCATTAGCACTCTTCAAGAAAAACCTTGATGACTGGATGGTAGATAGGAAATTCACCCCGGGGATCACTTCTGTGGCTCTGCTTGACAGGGGCACAGGAAAATAATTTTCCTGGGTGGCAAAAGCCAGGGTACCGTTTGGCTGGGCTTATATAGGCCCTAGAGCCATTAGCCTAGTACCTACCTATGAACCTATGGCCTTGGTGACCATCTCAAAGAATTCAACCAAATTTAACAGGCATGACCTTCCCCTTGACAAAACCAAACTGTGTGGGATCAAGTGTCTAGAGGTTGCCAATGTCCTTGTTAATGAGGTCCATGATAATCCGCTTCATGGCCTTGCAGATCAGGCTAGTAAGGCTGATGGGTCTATAATTTCCTGGATCAGTGGACACTCCTCCTTTGTGCAAAGGTATCACAGTGGCTGTCCTCCACTCGGGTGGGATGAAGCCTGTACTCAGGCTTTGGCTGAATAGGGTGCCTAATGGTTCTGCAAGTTCCTGCCCGAGTTCCTGTAGGATGCAGCCTGGGATGTGATCGGGTCCCATGGAGGCTGTATTTTTTGCCTTTGAGAGGGCAGTGAAGACTTGCTCCCTAGAGATAATTGGAGGGGGGCAGGTACTGGGGATGCCCTGTTTTACTGATGTGGGGGGGACATAGGATTGAAGTTTTCATTGAACCTGTCTGCAACCAGGTTGGCTATATCTACAGGGTTTGTGTATGTGTTGTCCTTGACCACCAGTTCTGAGCAGATATGAGTGCTTCCCTTGAGATTGCAGACATATGTAAAGAAAGCCTTATGACTGCCTTTAGTGGATGTGGCCAGTTTGGACTCGAAGTTTGCTTTGGAGGATTTCACTAGTGCTCTTATTTGCTTGTTCAGGCTAAGGAGAGATTGCTTCCAATTAAATGTCTGCTCCTGCTTGGTCCTGGACAGCAATTTTTTCCTTTTATTATAGAGTTTATTTATTGTAGATGTCCACCAGACAGGTTTACTCTTCCTTGAGGTGGAATATTTTGTCCTGTCTGGTATTCCTAATTCCATGCAGATATATAAATGCTCATATAGTACTTTGGTGTAAGTTTGGACATATGTGCCAGTTTCTGTAGAGGGGAGGGGGATGTGAAGCTGTTAATACCTTCCCCTCATGAAGTTGTAATCAGGTTTAGAGAAGTTTTTTTTTGTTTGATCCTAGCTAGGGTGGGTCGGGAGATGTGACTTAGAAAGCGACTGCTTTGTGGTCGGATCTTACCAGGGATAACGACACTGTAGGGATGCTGCAGTGGTTACTCATGTTGGTTAATACCAAGTTCAAGATATTTTCACCTCTTGAAGGGGTGTCAACCAACTAGTCCAAGGCATTTGCATTGATGAAATCAAGGAATCTCTGGGCATTTGTGTTTTGGCATGAGTATTTCTTCCAGTCTAAGGTTGGATAGTTAAATTCACCCAGGATCAGAGTAAAGGGTTGAAGCTTGATAGATTCAAAGAGGTCTAGATAGGTGCAGTAGGCATCTTGAGTCTGAGTTGGAGGCCTGTAGCTAGGTATGATTTGAATAGGGGTCCTGTCAAGTTGTTAACTGCACCTGGACTATTTCCTGAGCATCATACTGTTTTGTCTTTTATATACACTGCAACTCCATCTCCTTCTGTTTTGCCGCCGATGGCTTGGGGTCTGAATGAATGAATGATAGGATGAGTAACCTGGTATGGCTAAGGTGCTCTCTGCAGCTTTGAGATGCATGTATATATATGTGTGTGCCTCCAAAAGCATATATATATATATATATATATATATATATATATATATATATATATATATATTATATGCACAAACACACACACACACACACACGCACACACACATACTCTGTATGCATGTATATAATATATGGTATATATGCATATATATACATATAATAACATATAACACATATACACACACATACATCACACATTGCATGGATCTACACACACACATACATATAAATATATGGGTCTATATTACATCGTCGAACTCTCAGGAGTTTGAACGATGTAATATCGAACAGTTAAGTGCAAAACACAGAACAGCGATTTTTTTCCCAGGGGAAAAAAAATTGCTGTTCCAGTACACAAAAAAAAAAAAAAACACGTACACTTTAAACTTAAACTAATGTGGGGGGCTTCACCCCCCCACACACCCCTACTTAAATATACCAACTCCAAGATCGCACCACATTGGAGGAAACAGCAAACCGCGAAAACAGCCCACCGATTTTTTCCCCTGAAAAAAAAAATCTGTGTTCCGCGGCTTCGCTATTTCCATGTTTCAAACTTTTGGGTTTAATTACTTAGGATCAACAGTTCAGAATAATGATGGAAGAGAGTACAGGCAAAATGGAGTGGGTGAAGAAGAGTGTCAGGAATGATTTGTTACAGACGAGTACCAGTAAGAGTGAAAGGGAAGGTCTACAAGAGGGTAGTGAGACCAGCTATGTTACATGGGTTGGAGACCTGGGAGTTTGTACTTGAGTAGTTTTCCCAGTTAACGGTAGGGTAATTGAAATTGCCCAATATCAGGGTGTTCGGTATGACAGTCATGTTTTCCAGGGTCTCCAGAAAGACGGAGTGGTGGTCCTGGGTCATGGAGGGTGATCTGTAGCAAGCCACAATTTGCATTGTAGATTTGCCTGATGTTAGATGCACATGGATGATCTTGGAGGTATCATGCTGCGCCACTAACCTGGAGGTGTAGGTCTCCTTGATGAATATGGATACACCCCCTCTTTTTATGTTTCGGTCCATGTTCTGTGGCTGAAATATGTGGTATGAGTTGTAGCCCATTAGTGCTGGGGTGCTCTGTGGAGCCTTGAACCAGGTTTCAGTTACTGCACAGATGTTGACGTTCTCCATACTGAGGAGTGCTTTGAACATGTGCATTTTGAGATTTATACTCCTGGCGTTGAGTAGCATAACCCTCATTTTTTTTATTTGTGCTGTTTACGGATGTGGGTTTGACTTTTGAGCTTTGCCTAAAAAAGGCACTATGGGGGCAGCAAGAGCCTTGGCCAGTATTCAAAAGCCTAGGGGTGACAGGTGCAAGCAGTCTCTTGCGAAGCAACGAGGCTTGTCGAGCATGTCCTCCCATGCTGACAGACACTGGATCCCCTTTGAATGACACCAGAAGCTTAGCCAATTGTTGAAATTGATCATTTTTTCTTTATACTGCTGTATCATTCTTGGTGAGGGCAGGATGCTACTCATGGTCAGGGTCATACCCGCCTGGGCTACATGATCAGAGAGCTCTTCATTGTTTCTTTTCATGTAGTCCAGGGAGGTACGTCTCAGGTCATTCACACCAACATGAACAATGACAGTCATATTTGTACTTGTTCTGGAGTGACCTGAGTGCTTGTGTTATGTGGCGGATTCTGGCTCCCGAAAGGCAGCTAACAGTAACCTTCTCCTTGTCCAGCCTATTGAGTGGGACGTCAGTGTGCCTGACTATAGAGTCACCTATTACTAGTGTGTTAGGTATGTTACTTCGCCTTAAGGGCTGTGATTGTGCGGCACACTGATTTTGTGTTTTATGTGTTGTCTGGTTTGTGACGGGAGGCGCAGGTTTTTTGGGTGTCTGCTTTGGAGGTCTGTGATGCTTTTGCAGGTTTTTATTTAGAGCCTCCGAGTATGATTATGATTTGCTTATATATATATATATATATATATATATATATATATATATATATATATATATACACACACACACACCCACACGTGTCTACACATGCATATATGTTCATGTCTACACACACACATATATATATATTTATATACACACACACACACACACACACACACACACACACACACACACACACACACACACACACACGAGTGTATAAACATACATGCATATGTGTGTGCAAACACGCATATATGTATGCACACAAGCATATATATGGACAGACACACACACAGATAGATACACGTACATGTGTAAACAGAAAAACATATAGCATTGAACAACATTTTACCTTTTCCATGTTTGATGCCACAATACGAGCAAATGATGACTGAGTTAAATAATGCATTACACACATTTACACCAGCTACTACACAGAAAGGGACTAAAGGTGGAGGTGTCTCATTTTACATCAAAAATAAATATACATCAAAGCTGCTCAAACAGGACAATTCCATGTTGAAATCACCAGAGGCAAAATCCAATACCACTTCCTTGCAAGCTATTATAGTCTCACTCTGTGACCCAGGAAACTCATACTATATATTTAAACTTACTGTAAACACTCATCCTCCAACCTAATACTATATTTATGGGTGATTTTACTTACCCCACTATTAACTGGGAATCATATATGACACCAAATGTCAAGGCACAGAGATTACTGGATTTTGTAAACAAAGAATTCCTGGACCAGATTGCCAACACACCAACCAGGGATGCAACTATACCGGACTGGATCATTTCCTCACTAATATGGGAAACTGCTGCACATTCCCTAATGTAATACCTTCTCTCGTAAAGTCAGGCCACAAAATGATAATCTTTAAACGAGAAATAAAACTTATCCCAGCTAACCCTGGAATACTCAGGAACTGTAAATGTCATGAAAATCCTAATAGGACAGCTGAATGTTATGTGGAGTTTATCACAGTCTCTATAACTGATGGCAGGTGTGTACCCAAGAAGACTGAATCCTGTAATTAAATCAAAAGGTGCTTCAACAAAGTATTAGTTTAAGGGTGTGCACACTTATGCAACCAGCGTATTGTACATTTTTATATTTTTTTCACTAACAGATTTGTTTTTCAACTGAATTGTACAGGTTATAGGTGATATTAAAAGTGGGAAAAGTTTTGAAATGATTTATTGTGGTCTAATTTTTTTTTTTATATATCTGATGAAGTCCACATTTTTGTGGATGAAAGCGCTAAATCATCTGTGTTTGTACATTAAAGAGGAGTGGATTTTATTCTGGTTAGTCGTATTCTTCCTGGTGTATTCCATTACTTTTTGGCGTTTATTTGCATTGTTTTATTTCGTTGGTTGATTAAACGCTATTCATTGATTCTCTCGTTGGTGGTACAATGGATTCCTTGGAAGAACTGATCTCCAATCATTCCCCTGTTAGACAAGATGACTTGCAAAGACTTAAGTCTCTATACTCAAAGGGGAGGTCACTCGATTGATTGAGCTATTCACACAGCCCAGTGTGAATGTGCATAGCACACAGCAGACGCTGAAAGCGTTTAACTTGTCAGCAGGAAGTTATTCAGTTTTGGAAATACCTAATGACCAGGGGGTAGGTTTTGGAGTGCCTACAGCCTTAGATATCTCTACCTCACAGGGGAATGCTGAGCCAGGAAACACCAGTAAAGGGATAGATAAGGATTTCACTTTTGATTTTTCTTTATACAATTTGAAAGAGGACTTCCATCTTACAGGAGCCAAACCAAAACGAGCAATGACTACCATGACCTACCAAGACTTATTCAACGGTAGTAACTAATGCTACTACGGCAGAAAAAGCTACTGTAAGGCAGAGCTCGAGCCCTACAGCCAATGCCAATATTAAAACAAATTTGAGGCAGGGTAGCACAAAAATTAATACGTTTTTACAAAATGAAATTGATTTTAATTCTGTGGGTTCTGTACAAAGCACTGTGGACAATATAAACAAAGCACCCAACGGAACTTTGAAATATTTAATATACTCATTTGGCAAAAATTGGGGGTTATTAAGGGTATAAAGTTGGACAATGCTTATTTAAATAAATGTCTTGCATTAAATGTTGTTCCAGTGGGATTAAGTTTTTTTTAAGGCGCCTATGGGTATTGTTTTAACTGAACAAGCACAAGTTAATCAGTTTGGTTTTGACTATATGAGATTGTTAAGAAAAATGACGAAAGATTATGTGTTTTAATGGACAAAGCAGAAAAACTTATTATAGTTAATGACTTGTTATTTGCACAATTGGAGAAATTGTATTTGAAGCAGTAATAATATGGTGGATAAAAAGGCACAAACCATTTATACTAAGAAATGTAGAAAAATTAGTAGAGATGTTGAACATTTCAAAAAAGATGCAGTTTATCCTTGGAAGGACAGTAAGGATAGGTATGGTAGAAAAGGAATTGAGAGAAATGATATCTCTAGGACAGGGATACCTGATCCAGATGTACATCAGGAGGGGAAAAGATCAAATTTTCAAATGGGGTGGAAACATCAACAACACCCGAAGTGGAGAAAGGATTGGAACTGGAAACAAAACAGACTGTATTAAACACACGGGTACTATGCAGATCAGGCATGGGGAGAGAACATGAGACAATGGTAGATTCGGACTGTGCAAATGAGGCAACACCAGAAATAACTTCTGAAGGTGAAGTTAATTATATGGACAAATTTAAAATGTACAACTACACTAATTCAGTTCTGGGGACTGAACACTTTAAATTACTGTCGAGGGGTATGAAGTACATACCCAAAACTTGTTTCCACCTGGTCGACTCCTTAACCGAGATTAAATTATTCCTCAGAAAAATGAATTTGGCTATAATGTTCCAGGATAGACCCCAGCCAGTTGTCACTGGAGTGCTCAAGAAAAAAAGTACATATGTTCCACCCACTCACATATTTTGAAACGGCTTAAAAATGACCACAATATCAGGATTATGAAACCTGACAAAGGTGGGGGGGGTCATTTATGATGCATTAGAATATTCTACCAAAATGTACGAGATACTTCAGACTTCTGGTAATTATGAAATAGTATCCATTAACGAAATATATATAGCTTATAAGAGGATTGGTATGTATTTAGAAGAATTTTTATTGGATAATCGCATCACCACACACGCATACAATTTTCTTAAGGTTGAACATCCTATAATGGCAACCATAGTGGGACTACCCAAGATACACAAGAACATCACCAATACTCCCTTTCGTCCAATTGTACCTGGTAGCCATTCCAAAACTTTCCCATTAGGAGTAGCCATAGATAAATGGCTTAAGCACATATATGGAAAAATATCACCTATGATTAAGGATTTGCGGGCCTTTTTAGGCAGTTTATAGGTTCATAGGTAGGTACTAGGCCTATCTGCCCGAAGGCATTTATAAGCCTAGCCAGAATGTGTTGGCTTTCGCCGCCCCTTAGATTAGTTCCCTGTGCCTCTGTCCAGCAGAGCCACTGAAGTGATCCCCTAATCTTTGGAAAGAGGGACTAACCTTCATCACTATTGATATGGTAGGCCTGTTTTCACGTATACCCAAACAACCAGGGTTAGAGGGATTTTGTAACAGTATTAGTATACTAATCTGGATTGGGATTTTGTTTGCCTAACTATGGAATATATGACTATTGTACTTGATCACAACTATATTTACTTTGAAGGTGATCATCATTGACAGACCAAGGGGGTGGCCATGGGGGCTGCATGTGCCCCCATGTTTGCCAACCTGGTCATGTTGGATTGGGAAAATCATTTCACCTTCAAAAGTGAATATTACAAGTACACTCAACATTATTTCAAGTTTTTGGATGACATTTTTATTTTGTGGGAAGGTTCACGGGACAGTATAGATCAGTTTATGGAATATTTAAATGGTACCAGCACATATTTAAAATTCACACATAATTGCAACACAAGCCACGGTGGTACAGTAGTTGCGTTGTTGCCTCACAGCAAGAGGTTCTCCCATTTGTTTCTCAGCTAGTGTGCAGGGAGTGCCTTCTGTGTGGAGTCTGCATGTCCTCCCCGCGGTCGCGTGGCCTCCGAAAGACATGCGTGAATGGGCGTTTCTTCGCTGAAGACTGGGCGTCGGGCTGGCAACTCAGCACCATAAAAATCTACTGCCAATCATTAGCGGACCGGAGTTCCGCTGTGGCGACCCCTTACTGGGAAAAGCCGAAAAGACACAGGGAGGTATAGCTTACCGGGATACATTTATATCTAATGCATCTAGTGGTTTAAAATCTCGTATACATTGGAAGAACACCTTTTCAAATAGTTATCTTGAGTACTCCATTAATCAGCCAAGAAAACTGGTGAGGAATATTTTTAAAGGGCAGTGTATAAGGGCAGCCAGAATGACGTCCCTGTACTCTGATATGGTTGATGAAACTGAATAGAGAAGTTCCCTTTTTAGCCAAAGGGGGTATCCTAGATACATGTTGGAAGATGTTAAGAAGTATGTTATAAATGAATTGGGTAGGAAATCCCCACATATTTTAGGAAATTAATTAGTTAAAAAATATATCTTTAGGCACTAAGGACACTGACAATTATAATAGGCCTGTATTTTGGAATATACCCCCTATGTGTATCAGATAAAGCAGATTTTAACCAGCAATTTGAATATTCTTATGGCAGATAACGAAATTAGGAACACTGTAGGTGAAACACCTTTATTTGTCAACAAAATTGGCTGTAACATTAAGAGAAATTTGGAGAGGGGTAACACCATTAGGGTTATAGGTGAACAGACTAAACACACGAGGACATGTGGTAGGTGCAGACAGTGTCATGCTACTTTAGAGGAAGACAGTGTCATCTTGGAAAATGTCAACAGAACTAAGACAACTTTTAGGCAAGGGAACTGCAACTCCACGTATGATTTACATATATATATATATATATATATATATATTATATTATATATGGGGAAATGCATGACATGTCCTAGTTACTATACAGGTAAAACAGAGAGACCCCCTTAAAAAAATAATCTATCATTTATATAACATAAAAAGGAAAGACAGCAGTAATGCTCTATATAGACATATGGACAAAAATGGGGATGGTCATTTCTTTAGCTTTGCCACATTAGAACAGGTTAGATTAGGACCTCGGGGGGCAATTTTAAGGCAATATTAGGACATAGGGAGGTAAAGTGGCAATTACTAACTGACGCCTCAAATATGCCTGGTTTAAATGACTATATCACTATCAAACCCATTCTACAATTGCAGGTGTAGGTATCGATGTGGGTTTATGTATTGTGTATTCATGTATTTTTGTTATGGGTTTTACTAAGTTCATTAGAAAACATACTAAGTCAGACTCCCATATGACTTTTTTCATTACGCTGATGTACTTGGTTCATAGGTTGGTACTAGGCTATTGGCCCTAAGGCTTATGCAAGCCTAGCCATAACAATTCCCTGGAAATTTCTTCCCACAATATTTACTTCTCTGGGCCCCTGTCTAGCAGGGCGACTGACATGATCCCTGGGGTGAATTTCCTATCTCCCATCCAACCATCAAGGTTCCTTTTGAAGAGGGCCAATGAGGCGCTCTGCTTGACATGTATGGGCAGTCTATTCCAGAGTATGGGGAATTTTGCTCATTGTGATGATAAGGTTTAGATCCCTGGAGCGTGTGGCTCTGAGGGATTGGGATTTCTTTAAGTGGAGCATGTCCAAAAGCTCAGGGTTTGACATGGCCTTGTATGTTAAGCAGAGATCGCCTCTGGTTAGGGGGCAACAGGCAAGATCATCATGTATGTATCAATGGAATTTAGTGTTCTGAGTCAAACATTTAATAGCTTGTATAACATTTAGGTTTTTATTTATTAATTTATAGTACTGTTTACATGAATTCAGTGCATGCTCACTTTAAATTGACCAATGATTTTATCAATTAGAATTTTTTGGCACCAATAAAGGGAGTATATAAATGTTTAATTAGATACTGATTGTATTCTGATGAAGTCCACATTTTTGTGGATGAAACCACTAAATTATCTGTGTTTGTACATTAAAGAAGAGTGGATTTTATTGTAGTTTGTCGTATTCTTCCTGGCGGATTCCATTACTTTTTGGCATTTGCATTGTTTTTATATCACAAAAACCTGGCATTTTAATAGGGGTGTGTACACTTTTTATATTCACTGTGTGTATACACACACACACACACACGCATATATATATATATATATATATATATATATATATATATATATATTAAAACGATAATATGCTGTACAGCAACACTGTAAAAAACTAACAACCAACCAATCATTATGCCATTCACTGCTGATTTTCCTCTGAATACAATAACGGATTAATGTAATAAATCCACTGTATGTATAAAAGATTTGTAATACCTTTTATTATAGACCTCTTCAGTCACACTAAATTAAGCCATCAAAACATGTATTAAGGGCCTTCATCCAATTACAAAATATGCAGACTTCCTCAGAACACCTTCACAATCAAGACTTGATACAAATTAAGTCACCTTGTGTACACGCACACACATGTAAACACACACACATACATACATACATATATATATATATATATATATATATATATATATATATATATAGATTTATATGAGAAAGAAAGACATATATATATATATATATATATACACTACTACCACATACTTCACACATTTTAAACCCTACACATGGATACTTATAACTACAACGAACTGTTTGGAGAAAACAATATTTACATAAACTATGTGGGGGGCTATGCCCCCCACACACCCCCAACTATATATACTAAAGCCAGGATCTCACTACCGTGGGGAAAAGGGGATATAGCATTTTCAGTGTTTTGAGTTTGTCAAATGAGTTTTCAGTGTTTTGAGCTTTCTATCTTATGGTGTCAGTGAAATGAGTTTCTATCAAATGAGCTTTCTATCATTTGATAGGGACCCATACATATATATATACATATATATATATATATATATATATATATATATATATATATACATATAAAATGTATGTATCATGCACCAGAAACTTCATTTAAATGTCTAGTCGACAGTGCAAACATATATACATATATATATATATATATATATATATATATACATACACATACATACATATACACACATACACACACATACATTTGATATACATATACATATATATATATATATATACATATATATATATATATATATATATATATACACACACACATACATACATACACACACACACACACACATATATATATATTATATATATATATATATATATATATATATATATATATATATATATATAAAAACTTTTCTACCAATCCCATAAAAAACAGCGAACAGGTGATTGAGCACATTCGTTCCTTTAATCGGTGCACGGAACGTCTTCAGAAAAATGATAAAAAATCAGTAATGTAATTAGTAGAAATAGTATCCAAAGAGCAGAGTTTTGGAAAAACATCCAATAAGTACACTTATTGTTTGTATGACTAATTTTAGGATAACTTATAGCAATAAAGCAAGACCTGCAGTACAAAACTATAGGCAATCAAGTGGTGCACATATGTAAATTAGTTGTTACTTCAAAACAATGCTCATATGTAAAACACTAAGTCCCTTGGGGATGGGAAAAAGAGGTCTAATAAGTTAACCATTTTAAGGCACACTTGAGATTAATACATTCATTAAGGCCAGGGTTGGATTCCGCATTTAATTCAAGTTGTCATTTCAGTTCGCGCAATTCAAGCAGTGCATCCATGTCTCCAAAAATGTATTTAATTGTTCTAAATCAAAAAACTTTACACCTGTGAAGTCTTGACACCATCAACTGTGTCTGCCTAAGGCATTTGTGTCATCCTGTTTATGGACTGCCACACTATGCTGTTTGATGTGTTATTTGTCAAATGTTGATTTATTATCATGACTTATTATCATGTTTTATACATTTTCAAATTTCTACACATTTATATGGTTTCATCTTAGTTATACAAATATAGATCGTGTGTTAGTGACGTTTGAGTTCGATTTTTTGAGTTGTTCATGACACAGACATTTCCAATTGGAATAGGAGTGTTCCTTTTCTCTCTAGCTGCTGAGCTGTTGATACAATTGTGCACTACATTAAGATAATTATATAAATATATTTTTTATCATGTGCACACATATTTTTTTTTTGTTTATATGCTTTATATTATTTTTGATTGAGTTTTTAAGTTTAAAGTTTTTTGCTGGTTGGTGGTTGCAATAATACAATTTTGATATTTGATGTCATTAATGCATATTATTTAATATTATTTAATAGCAAGATACTTGTGAGAACTTATAACAGTTAGGTGAGAAGGCCCGGCTCCTTTCCTTTACGCAAGCGACATTTTGTCAACATAGAAACTAGGGCAGGTATTGCAGACTGCCACATACACCACAAAAGAGCTATTACAGTCAGTGTTTGTCAAAAGTGACTTTTTTGCTGTTAATGTTTCCATGATGGCTTCCTGATAATCTGCTTTAGTCATCATCACAAGCATACCTCCTTTATCTGCCCACATTAGTCGCAAATCTTTCCTTCCAATAAAATCTTGTAAAGCCTTTCTTTCTGGTACAGTCAAATTGTATCTCACTTGTTGACTTTGGAGCTGGTTCCTAAAGCCACTTTCACAAAAACTGATGAAAACTTGGAGTACTGTTTAAAGGAGGGTTAAAAGTGCTTCTCTTTCTCAACAATTCTCCCTCTCTCACAATACAGGGTACCTGTGCCATCACAAAACTCAAGCTGAGTTTCCTAACATACAACTTGAAGTCTATAATTAATCTTCGAATGTTAACTGAATTGCTAGGGATAAAACTAAAAATCTTTTTTAAGAACTGAAATCAGTTCAGGTGACAAAAATTCATCAGTTAGGTTTAAAATGTCAAACCCATACTCTATTTTTCCAGTTCTTACCTTATAGAAGATTTATTGACGATTTTATATTTTTGTGGAAAGGAAGTAGAGAAGAATTTTGGAGTTTTGTAGACTATTTGAATAACACCACTTCTTTTTTTAAGATTTACTGTAGGATGGTTTGGAGATTGTCTGAATTACTTAGACATCCAGTTGTCATTTGATGCTCAGACTGAACATTTTTTCAGTAAAATTTTCAGAAAAGAAAGTTTTACATATCAATATCTGCATCGTGACAGTCTCCATCCATACCACATGAAGAGGAATGTGGTTAAAGGTCTATTCATTCGGTTAAGTAGATTGACTTCGGATAATGGAGTATTTGCTGAAGAACCGACTTTACTCAAAAAGTTATTCACAGAAAGAGGTTACAGTGAAAACTGGTTAGCGCGAATACAACTCTAGTTACAGAAATTAAGACCAGGTGTCGCACGTCCAAGATTGTGTTGTGGTGATTCTCATACACCAACTGGACAATCACACTTTCTAGATGCAAGTGGAACAGACTGCAAATATTTTTTTTGTCTTTCCCATTGCCCATATGTCAAGAAATGTGAGCTGTTAAACAGTGCATACAAGAAAATTGGAAAGTTATCTTGGGCAACAATGATTTAGCGAAAGAAATAGGAGATAGGCCTATGTTTTCTTTCAAGAAAACTATCAACATTAAAACATTATGTGAGAGGAATGAGAAGTCAGAATTAAAGAAAAGATCATCATTACCCCCAGGGACTTTTTCAGTGTGGACACTAAGTGATGACATCACATTTGTAATTCCTCTTTCGTCCAT
Source organism: Protopterus annectens (assembly GCF_019279795.1). Taxonomy (NCBI): domain Eukaryota; kingdom Metazoa; phylum Chordata; order Ceratodontiformes; family Protopteridae; genus Protopterus; species Protopterus annectens. Next base: position 1,439,903,259 of record NC_056729.1, on the reverse strand, counting down.
TTTAAAAATTTGGACGTGACTATATGGGCTAAAGAGAGATGATTGTTCATCCAACCATGTGGTGTATGCAGCTATTTGTGAATGATATTGTTGTTTTCACACAGGCAAAACTATTAGGCATTTAAAAAGAAGCATCTATGAACACTTCTTAGCCATAAAGGAGGAGGATGTTTATAATGCTTTGGCTAAGCACACTGCTACATGTAAAGATTTCAAGAAATTTTCTTTTTTTTTTTTTTTTTTTTTTTTATTAGATTGTTTCTGTTGAGGATTTTAGTGGTCACACCAAGACACTACTAGAGTGTAAAGAGACACTCTGGCAGATCAGGCAAGTATTTTGGAAGGTGGGTACAAGGTCGTTACAGGTCTATAGTTAATGATGCTGTAATAATGTTAGAATCAACAAGGTAGCAGAGCAGCAGTAGAGTGCTGATGGCTTTAGACACATTAAAGAAACAATTTTTAAATGGACTAAAATGAGAAATAAAGATTAAGAGCGCCCATCACATACCACAGAAACCTCAGAAAAGAATGGAAGAGAAGGTGTCCAAAAACCCACAGTTCACTCAAACACACGGAACAAAGGAAAAAATGTTGTCAATGCTCTGGAAACCAAGAAAAATTATATTGCCCGCAGAAACAGATATTTATTGCTAGGACTACTCTGTCAAACAGAAGAAAAGTACAGAATTTATAAAGGGGATTAGACAATGGTGTCATATCTATTATTATGTTAATCAAGTGTCAGTCTATAAAATAAGGGATTATTAACATGCGGTTCACTTGTACCCTGCAAGAGTAAAGGTATTTCTTACAGGTAATATTCCTATGTACACAGACCAAAAAGAAACAGGGCTAGTGCTATCTAAGCATTTAAGCAAGGTCAGTACAGGCAGTAGCAACAACTTCATATGCTTCAAGAGAAAATTCTTTTTGTTTAGAACAGCAGGTCCAGGTGATAGGCACTCCAAGCAGAAGAATACTTTTACCGTTATTCAATCATCAATCCACATTGAGGAAGTAAGTTGCTTTAATAACAGCAGTAAGAAACCAGGATACAGAGAAGGGAGCTGCACTGCAGTTTGCAGCCTAATCTACAGGGTGACATGTTAAAGACTTAAGAAAGTTGTTTTAATGGTAAACATGACCATTTTAATTAAAACACTTTACTGAAGACCTGAAAAGTAGACAGCACTTAAAACTCTCACTTTTCTTAGTACTACAGTGACATGGATTCTATCACACTCAATACACAGGATCAGTGTGGATCTGTAGCAGGATATGGTATATCTGGCAATATTTTGAGAATCCTGATGGCACTTACAGTAGCTTGCAAAGATCACAAACTTTGCTGATGTTACGCTCTAATGTGAAAAAAAGATTTGGATAATGTCAGATGGATTTTTATTTTATTGTTTCATATAAACTTGGGTTTACAGTCCAATTTGCTAATCTAATTAAAACGATATATGAAGGATCTGTAGCTTCACTAAATGTGATGATGGGGCTATCCTCAACTTGTCGGCTTTATTGAGGTACAAGACAGGGATGCCCAATGCCCTCACTGTTATTTTGCATTGCATCATTCTTGAACAGTTGACAAAAAACAATAGGCAACAACAGGGAAACAGAGTTAAAGGTGTACTGACAACTCTACCCAACACAGAGACAGCTCTAGCCCAGGTGTTTCAAATTTTTAAATAATAGGAATGTCTTGGATTATAAAATTAATGCAGACAAAAAATCAGTTTCTGTGAATCTGAAACATGGTCAAAGTCTGAAAAAAGAATCTCTCTTTTTAGAAGAGAATAAGCTGAAATACATTTAAATCTAGAAGAGGTACAGTACACATATTAGTTGAACTAACTGATGAGAAAACATTCACTAAAGTTAGAGGATATTTAAAAAAATAGGGCTGACACTAGACTTACACCAAAATGTTCAAGCTCTGCATTGGCGTGTAGTGTCACTCCTACTTGATAGTATGCAGGCATTAGGCTGCCCTTCCTCAAGGGACGGATACACACTGAATCAAAGAGTGAGTACCTTTTGATGAAATTACAAATTACCGGAGTAGCATGGCAGAAGTTGGGAGTTAAACAGGAAATGGGACCCCTCTCATTACCAGATTTAGAACTCTAGTGGGAGACGGTGATCTTGAAAAGAATATGCAAATTGCAGACATGATGTTACCAAACATTATAGGACATGACAGTAGATAAGCTAGACAGAATGGCAGACCTGATTAGAATGAAATCCTTCTGGGATGCAACAACAATGGGGAATTCAGATATGCTTAACTAAATTAAAAAAAGGAGATGAACACGTTGTTTAAGCTTTAGTAGCAGTTAGAGAAGGTGTGCTTTTGACAGGGTACAGGAAAACGGAGAGGAAGTACAGAGTGCATATATAGTATGGCACTCGCAACATCACTGACATATGGGTACCAACTTTTTGATGAAGACAAGCCCTTAACATGGGAGTAGGCACAAGATAAATACAGTCTATATACATGGTATTTGTTAGGAAAATGAGACACTGAAATGGTACAAAGAAAAAGAAATAAGACACCCAGATTTGATAAACTTGATAAATGTGTGGAGGTCTCTTTAAGAAGCTATCCAAGGGCTTTCACAAGTGTATAAATACTGAGCAGGTGTAAGTCTGACTGCCATTTTGTAGTAAGCTGTTGAGATGTAAGCATGTATGTGTGTAAGCTCTATCAATCAATTTGCTTATACTTAATGATGCTGCTATCCATCTTGATGTTTCCTGATGTGTTTCTGTATAAAAAAGCATCTAAACGAGCTACCCCACCTGCTTGTCAGCTGTGTTAGAGGGACAAGTGACATGGTGTCAGAAGTGGCAAGAAAGAATTCCAGTTTCTCTTCTTTGACTAGAAGAGGAATTTAGCTACAGTTGGTGGAATATAGAGGAGAGGACCTTCCTTTGCTGCATGTATAATTTGCAAAACAGGTCAGAAATGAATTATGTTAAAACTTGCTCAAACTATTTCTTATTCACAAAATATGAAATGAAGCATACAGAATGCTCCAAATGATATTAAAATAAGTCAAAATGCCCAATACTGCTAGAAATATTCAAATTACTATGGAAAATGTTTGAAATAAAGTCTGAATTACATAAAACAAATAAATAAAAAGAAACTACTGCATTTTTTGCAAAGCACACTTTTCATATTAACTGAGGCTATGTGAGTTAACAGAAGAGTATGAAGTGTTCGCATGTTTGTGCAGTGTTACATTAAACTTTTTCTGGAAATATAGCAATTTCAGAGCTTATTTCACCAAGGTACATTATTATGACGAGTTTATTGTGCATGTGTGCGTAACTGCAAGCTGCAGAGGCAACTTATTAGTACACAATTATAAGATCACTATTTTCAGTGTGTTTGGGCATATTTTGTTGGCATGGCAGAAGGATTTTAAAAACCTGGTCCACTAGTGTTTGATAATAATACTGCAGAGAAGTGGAGAGTGTTTGAGCAGGAGTATGACATTTTCACACAAGCTGCATTTTCTGATGAAGATGACCGTACAAAGGCATTTATTCTACTTAATTTAACTGGGTCAAAAGCCACTGAAAGGGAAGGTTCCTTTGTATATGCACCTGCTATCTTTGCTGAAGAGGGGGAAAACCATTATATTGTTGTAATGGCTTAGTCAAGGAAGAACCCAGAGTGCTTAAAACATAAATTTAGAGAAATGTGCAACCCCCAGACAAACATTACAATGCAGAGGCACTTATTTTACACAAGGGATCAAAAGCCAGGTAAAACTTTTGCAGCATATATAACAAACTTGAAAAATAAGGCTAAAACATGCAGATCTGGTGATTTAAAAGATGAGTTGATAACGGACAGACTTGTGTGGTATTAAAGATGATGCTGTGAGAAAGATTTTGCTTTGTGACAGTGATTTAACTTTGAATAAGGCCACTGAGATTTGTCAGACATATGGTCTCACAGAAAAGCACAAGAATATGTTTACAAATAAGAAAGGCATGTTTTTAGTAACTTCTAAGCCTCACAATGATAGTATGCAGTACGTGGTTAAGAGAAACCGGCCCAGACATATGCCAGTTACTGTAGCCCCTGCAACACTCACAGGTAAATCCCAGATCTTTCTAGCAAGTTCCAGAGTTTGCACAGCCTCAGTGAAGCATAAGAGTGAGTTAGCAAACTCAAAGCAAGAGCCCCAAACTAATTTCATTGCCAACTGTCATAACTGTGGTGGAATTCATGCATTTAAAAGATAGAAGTGCTTAGCGTTTGGTCAACAATGTCACAAATGTAATAAATGGAATAATTTCAAAAGATTTGGTAAATCAAAGGTGCGCACTCTTACTAAATGGGAACATTTTAAGAAACGAGTTAATCAATTATAAGCCATGACCCAGATTCTCATTTTTTATGTCGATGGTGCATCAGTGCTCAGTGAAACAGTCAATGTAGGTGATTTATGGGCCAAGAATGAACTACTTTGTACTGTTTGGATAAATGGCAAACCCACACACCTCAAACCTGATACTGGTTCAAAGTGTAATGTTATGTCTACAGAAACATTTGCTAGAGTATGTGCTGGTGAAAGGCTTGATATGACAAAGTGTGCAAAGCTTATTGCATATGGTGGTGAAAAGATTCAAACAGAATACTCGGAAATGCTTTCATGTTACCCCGCTGGGAATAGCTGCAACTTATTATTTTATGTGGTCAAAAGGGATGTCCAGTCATTATTAGGCCTCAGAGATGCGCTGAAAATGGGACAACTTTCATTTAATAAGTAAGTTCACCATGTTAACTTAAAAGACCACTACTCTAATTTCGCCCAGTCTATTTTTTTCTACCTATGCTGATTTTTTCAAAGGCAAACTAGGCAAGCATCCAGTTGTGTTGTCTATGAAGTTAGACCCAGATGTCAGTCCAGTTATCAGGCCAGCCAGAAAAGTTCTAAAAGCCATGCAGACCAGAGTCAAAGCTGAGTTAGACAAAATGGTGCAACAAGGTGTTATTTGTCCAGCCACAGAACCAACAGATTGGCTATCTTCCATGGTGGTAGCTTATAAGAAAAGCTCAGATAACATCAGAATATGTATTGACCCATGAGATTTGAACAAGGCACTAAAAAAGACATCATCCAAGGCACACAGTCAAAGAAGTCACTGTTCTAATGCCAAAATGCCACTTTTTTCTGTCTTGGATGCAGAGAGTTCATTTTCGCAAATTTTGCTAGACAAGAAATCTTTATTGTTAACTACTTTCAGTACTCCATTTGGAGGGTAGAGATCTCTGAGAATGCCTTTTGGGATAAATTCTGAAAGCGAAGTCTTTCAATGTGCAATGCAGCAAATTTTTTCTGGGTATCCTTGTGCTATTACAGTAGACAATATATTGGTAGGAGGCAATGGTGAAGCTGAGCATGACAGAAACCTCAGAACAGTTCTGGAAAGGGCATGTCAAGTGAATCTTCAGCTGAATCCACAGAAATGCAAATTCAGGCTATGAGAAGTCACTTACATTGGTCATTGATGTACCAGTTCAAGCCTACGAACAGACCCTTCTAAGCAAACAGCCGTTCTCGAGATGCCAGCTCCAGACATGTTTAAGCCCCGCAACGTTTTCTTGGCATGGTTAACTACCTAGGCAAGTTCATTCCAAAAATTAGTCCAATATCAGCACCACTCAGAGAGCTAAGGCATAAAGATGCATCTTCATCTTGGTTAGAACACCAGGGAGCATCTGATGTCCTGAAACGAACTGCCAGTCCACCTACTCTCAGATACTATGACATCCACAAGCCAGTTACTCTTTCATGTGATGCTTTGAAATTTGGTCTTGGTGCAGTCATTCAACAAGAGGGTCAACTGTTTCTTATACATCCACAACTCCTACTCAAGCTGAAATGCAGTATGCTCAGATAGAGAAAAGAGCTTTTGGCAATTGTGTTTGCATGTTCCATGATTACGTGTATGGTACACCTATCCGGATCAAAACAGATCACCAACCTCTAGTCGCTATTTTGAGAAAGCCTACGTATACAGCTCCAGCCAGACTATAAAACATATGATGCTGAGATTGCTAAAGTATCATTTCAATCCTGTCTACAAGAAAGACAAACGTCTTTATCTTGCTGATACGTTATCCAGATCACCCAGAAGTAACACTGAACAGCATAAGAACGAGACATTTGATTTTGACGTCATGGAGGTGAGAAATTTTTCTTCCATACATCTTGTTGAGCTCAGAAATCATACAGCCACAGATCCAGTTTTACAAAAGCTCAACTACTTCCTCAAAGCAGGATGGCAGTCAAAGCAATCTAGTTTACCTCCAGAAATACAACCTTACCTTCCATACAGAGATGAGATTTTGTCAGACAATGGTATCTTCATGAAAGATCCTAAAGTTATTGTTCCAAAGTCTTTGCAACAAGAGTACATTACTATCTTACACTGAGGTTACCAGGAGTAGACTTTACCAAAAGAAGGCAGAGGACCAGTATTTTGGCCTTATATGTCACAAGATATTGAGACAGTACTTTCATCTTCTGTGTGTAATGGTACAAAGCCACATCAACAGAAAGAACCACTTCAGCTGAACCAGATTATTGAACTACCTTGGTTGTCACTGGCTGTGGAAATTTTCAAGTGGACTGGTCAACATTATTTGGTGTTAGTGGACTCTTATTCCAAATGGTTTGAGATTGACTTACTTCCCAATCTAGCATCCATTAGTGTCATTACTAAGATGAAGCATCACTTTGCAGTGCATGGATCTCCTTACAAAGTTATTTCTGACAATGGCATGCAGTTTACAAGCCAACTTCAAAAGATTCATTGAAGAGCGGCACTTTACTCATACCATGAGTAGCCCAGAGTATCCTCAGTCAAATGGTTTGGCAGAACGTGCAGTTCAGAGGGCAAAGCAGTCACTAGAGAAGTCCAAACAAGACAACAGTGATGTTTTCCTAAAGCTCTTGAATCTCACAAATATTCCTTGTGATAAACATCTTGGTTCATCTGCTCAGAGACTTCTGCTGAGACAAACCAGAACCACATTACTCAGCAGCAGTCGACTGTTTATTCCATGTGTCAAGAACAACAGGTCAGTGAAAGCCAACTTGTTGAAGAAGCATTTAACCCAGAAGTCCTACTACAATAAGACCAGCAGACTGTTCAATCCATTACGAGAAGGAGAAGTTGTAAGGAAAGGATGTAAACATCCAAAAGTTATGATTGGATTGAAGTCATGAAGAACATCTGCCCAGAGCCGAGATCATACATTGTGGAATCACAAGGAGTTGACATTAGGCAGAATCCGAAGCATTTGATACCATTGTCCGAGCCTGTACCATAACATTTAGCCTGAGAGAAAGACCATCTCAGAGTGAGTTACCCAGTGTTGCAGTTCCAGTGGAAGTTCCAGAGACCATCCCCATTCCTGTGATGAATCCTGAAGTTTCTGATACAAGTTGTTCAATGAAAATTGTCCCTGTTGCTAAACCCAGTACTAATTGTTATATAACGGGATCCGGGTGCATCTCCAGACCATGTTCCAGATACACGGCAACTTGGACATGAAAATTGTGTTTGTTTCTAATATCTAAATTGATACATGTCTAATTGCAATGTTATTTTGATAAAGGGCAGTCTTTTTAAGAGGGAGGATGTAGATCAATGTGTCTAATTCTCTTTAAGAAGCTATCCCAAGGGCTTGCACAACTGTATAAATACTGAGCACATGCAAGCTTGACTGCCATTTTGAGATGTAAGCTTGCATGTGTGAAAGCTCTGTCATCAGTTCATTTATACTTGATGAAGCTGCTATCCATCCTGATGTTTCTGTATAATAAAGCATCTAAACGAACTACCCCGCCTGCTTGTCATCCATGTTAGAGGAACGAGCGACAGAGAAGGAATTTAACAAAGCAAGTGGTTTCAAAATGTATAAAGCATCAAACACAGGCATGATCCCAATGCAAAAGACATTTGGAAAAGAAGGGGAAAACTCAAAGGTGCAACTGAGCAAGAAGACCTGTGTAAAAGGGTTAGAAGTCAACAGATATCACAGGCAAAGAAATTTAGGATATCTGGATGAAACTGTCTGCACAAATAGTTTTATGCCCCTAACAGAATGACAGAAATCCTTGCAGGAATGGATTCTGCTTGATGAAGATGTGGAACAGGGCAATAGGAAATTGATTTCATATTTTCTATGATTGTCCAAAAGAAAATAAATTTAAATGGGAAATGCGACAAACTTTTAGTCAGGTAAGAGAGAAGGAGATTCAGATTACCTAAATATAAATTCCTTTTGCATGGTAAAAGGAAGTGGAGCTTACCATACCAGCCTACAACTTGCTGACATCGTTAAAAGAACTGCTGGAGAAGAAAAAGCAAGATAGGAAAGGAAAATAAGAAAACGTTCATATAATAGGCACATTGGACGAATTACATGACAATTAAAAAAACAAAGATACTTACAAAAAATAATATATTAAAGGGGGAATGAAAGAAGATATTAAACCAATAATTAATTAGTACACGAGATGAGTGGAGAAGAGATAAAAGAGGAGTAAATACACAGAAGACTCTCCACCACCTACAAATTCTTTGTCTCCTGCACACTCCAGTGGTGGAGAGTGTCTTCTCATAGAGAGGAAGACAAGTTGATGGATCCGAAACTTGAGCTCTCTCTCGCCAGGCGGGCCTCACAGCAGTGTACAGGGCCCAAATAGTAGATACCATTCCCTTTTTGACATCCTGAAAAAGACAGAGTACCAACTATGGTAGGAAATAGTACTCAATGAGTAGAAAAAGAAAAAAAGCAAAAGGTTTTGAAGTTGATAACACATTTGGTTTCTAACAAAGTCAATTTATTCGTTAATTCATCACCTTGCTGCTGCTTTGGCTTGGCCAACACACTATAAAGGAAGGATCTATCTGAGCTTTTACTGTCCTTTTCATTTGCCCTATATACACCATTTCACTATAGGACAGTCACATCCAATTATAGAAATAACTTATGTTTTGCCATTGATGTTGGCTCCATTTATGTTTTTGATCTTTTTACACACAATACATTTTCCACAAGGAAAGTTGCCTTTTCTTCCATGTTCTTTATCCAGCTTCCCTATAAACAGCAATTCTTTCAAATTTTTGGATCTAATGTATGAGAATGTTACTCTCTCCAGAAAATGTTTGTGAAGGCCCACGTACTAATTTTCTCATTTGCCTGTTAAATCTTGTTTATGAACTATTTTGAGATGGTTCATATTTATTCTTAGCTAGAGCATCTTGACCCAGTTCCGCTGTGTGGACCCTAACCTACAACAAGTATTTAAAAGATACATTGATGATCTTATTTTTATTTGTAAGGGTGAGATGGGTGAATTTCATGCAGACACTGCAGGATAATCACTTTGGACTTCCCCATCTATTAGCATCACTGCCATATGGAGAATATTTATGAACAGCTAACAACACTTCGGAGAGAACCAAGCTAGGAAATGAGTTTGATAAGGTCAGAAACAAACTTCAGAAGAGGGGTTTGAGCTATTTTATAATATACCAAGAGCTTATTAGAAAGAGCTCATTCTAGAGGGTTTTTGGGTGACTTAACCCTCATTTTCAGTCATCTACAAAGTTTATAAGCCTAAGGTCTTGGCTATCTGCTTGGAGATCTGAGAAGCAAATGCCAAAAAGGTAAGATGACCACAGTGATCAATGAGGGGCACCTCTGATTGCTTTCATACTTTGTGATGAGGCACTTCCTACTTGTACTGTGTGGGTTCTGGCCTTCAGCCAGTTTACTATCTGTTTTAACCCACGTGGGTCACTGTTTAAAGCATTTAGTTTCTGTATGATGATAGCATGTAAAATGGAGTCAAAGGTCTCGGCCAGCTCAAGATTCACCTTTTGTACTGCATGGCTTTAGCTACAGCCTACATGACCCTTTTGAAGATATTTACCATACTCAATAGACAGGATCTACCCTTCACTAAGGTAAACTGTTAGAGGTCAGGTGTAATAAGATTCCTGATGACGTAGTTTATAAGGTCAGTTGTAATATGTTCCATGGCTTTGCAGATGAGGCTTATAAGCCAGATAAGTCTATAATTACCCAGGTCAGTTGTAAGGCCATTCTTATGGAAGGGCATCACCATTGCAGTGCACACTCATCAGGGACAAATCCAGTAGCTAAAATGAAGTTAAAGAGTTAAAGGATTGTGTGTACAAAAGCATGATTAACACTATTCTTCTATTCTTTAAGCAACAAGGAATAATGTTATGCCCCATGAAGGGAGTATTTTTACTCTTGGTTAGCACTTTCAGTAAACGATCTTCAGAGATAATTGGGTGAGAAAATTGGGGGAGCAAGGGATTCAGATATTTCAGTTTTTAGATAGAATTGCAATGTCTACTGTCTCACAGTAGGAAGCATCACTAGGAGTATGTTCAGAGCAATTTAGGGTATTGTTAGTTTTCGTACATAGCTAAAGAAGGATTTATAATTTTTTTTGGTGTTGGAGGTCATCCTAAGTTTATGGGCTCTTTTAGTGGAGCTGGTAGTGCTCTTCATTTTTTTAATGCTTTTGATATTTCACTTGAGAAGAGAGATTTTTGGATCTACTTAATTTAAGAGTTTTTCTTTTGTTGTATGGTGCATTTATGGTTTTCACCATTTAAAAGACTATAGATGATCAGAAAGTATATGAATACTGTTATAAGTGTTTGCAATCCAGAAATGCGTAGAGTGCGGTTTCCTTCAAATGTGGTTGTGTGTTTCAATCAGCAATATGTTTCTTTAACAATAGGGAGAAACCTGCTTGTGTTAATAAAAATAGATTTGATGTCATTTTCATTCATTCCTCAACTGATGAGTTCGAATCCGCGTCTCTGATCTGACTTGGCCGCTTCTTCCAGAGCATAGGATCCTAAGCTCCTCCCTTTACCCATAATGCCCCACCATCCTAATATAACTGAAAGCTCATTTGTGCCATTGCGAGCAGATGTGGATTACAAACTCGACTAATGTGAATATTACAAACATTTCTAGATATAAAACTTGATACAAACTAACTACAAAAACTAACTATAAAATATTAATACAAAACATTACACCCATGTAGCTAAAGTAGTTAGGAAGACCTTCTACATTGCCCACCTTATCATGAAGGGATTCTCATCTAGATCAATCACTCATCAGACCAATGATTGAAGTTCCTCACCAAAAGGATAAAGGGTCTCAAAATCTGTCCTATGCTGCCCGAAAAAGAACTCCAGCTCTATTCAGTAAACACACAGCTCACTTACAGAGGTGACCAAAATCTAGATCCATCAGGAGACTTAAACCTTGACACGGCTATTAAGGACGGCTGGAGAGGATAGATTCATATGCTGTGGAACAGAAATCTTGACCAATGGATGGGAGATCGCCATATACCCAGGGATTACCTCAGTGTCACTCCCATACTAAAGGGGTGGCGAGCCAAAAAACGATGGGAGGGCTGCTTGTAAAATGCGGGCAGATAGCCTAGTATGAACCTATGAACCTATAATACCCATAGGGTCTTTGTATGCTAATTCTCACTCTTTTGATCATTATGTGACCATGGTCGTCACAAGATCCTTTTATTGAGCACAGGTAATTGCCAAAGAAATATCATAAAGGTGTAAAGAGGTTATCACTCACTTATGCTCAGCAATGATCAGAAAATTATCATGTGCAATGCCCCCTTTGGGCCATAATCTCACTAAACATATCAAACAAAGGTTCATAACTAAAAGGATCACAGGCCTTAAGTCCCCGAGTTACCAAGACAAGCTGAAAGCTATTTATTTATTCAATGTTTTATAAGCTACTGAAGGAAGATCGCTGTTTCAGTTACCACACCATTAAAGACTCCACTGCCCTGGACCTCCTGTATCTCTGCAAGTACAATACTTCCACAAATCCTAGAACCAGGAACATAAAACCTCACCTACAGATAAATAAAACAGTGGAGGGACAGCTTTATAACTTAGCATCTTCCAACCCTCTGGACTAAACTTGCCCTGCAAGTTAAGCAGTGCAGCTCACTACCTTTACACATAACCCACATAACTGGAACAGCTACAAATTTACTCCGGGACTAATTTGTATAACATCACTAGAGAAAGAAGGTGCAGCAAGGAAAGGTACTGGCAAAGTGTGAATGGTCATAAGACTTAGGTGCCTGGGAATATCTATGAAATCTATGGAAAACAAATCGATGAAAACCATAACATTATAACATACATACATATATATATATATATATATATATATATATATATATATATTTATCTCATACATACACACACGCATACAATGTGTGCGTGTGTGTAAATACATATGCATGTACATATATGTATACACACGATTTGGGTTGCATTATTTATTAAATACAAACGCGTGTGTATATATTTTCACATATACGTGTATATATATATATATATATATATATATATATATATATATATATATATATAAATATAAATGCAACATTCTACAAATGAAATGGATGTAATCCCGAACTGTTTAGCAGTTTGAGTTACTTCGGTAAACAGAAATGCAAATCTAAAAGTTGACCTCACCTGATAGTATTCCCTTGTCCTCTGTGTCACTTTCACTATCAGGATTGTCAATTAGTTTCTCGATGTCTGCCAAGGACTGTCCATAGTGGGTAAGTTCTTCATCTTCATTTAGATTGTAGATGTCCTTCTTTTCATAAGTACGCTAAAAGTACAGAAAAGAGATACTCTGTTTCAGTTTACTTTCGGATAAAAAAAAATTATTAAGGCAATTTATAGAGTAAACTTATACTACTAATTGGGCGACCATAACATCAACTCAACACATATTTCTTAATTTCTCATACAGAAAAAGTACACATTGTCACCTCATCTCGTGAAAGACTTTACTGTTAACACTCACAATGAACAGTGATTTGACCACTCTGCTGTAATAATATGCTGAATATTACAGTTACTAACTCCTATATGTGTATACCACCTTTCCTTTTAAGGAAATTCTGATAATTTTAACACTGCACCCGTTGTGATAAATAGCATTTCCTACATTCATACATTTATTTTTTTACGGATCATAATTAAGAAGCTTTGATCTACAGAAATGAAGACATGAGAAAAACTAAGATCCCTTACACAACTGCAGGTTTTCTACAGCAAATTAAATAGAACAAATCTGGCTGTACTTTCTCAATAAACATTTTCCTAACAGCAGCAAGGCACCATTCAGGTATACAGACTGATGATTAAAGTAAGGCAAATAACAGGAAGGAAATATCCTTGTGAAGATGGTTCCACGTAGCTGCACTAAGTTTGCAAAATGCCTCTTCATCAATGACCGTTTTGAATCATGGTTCAAACAAAGTGTAACTGTCTTGGCTACCTCTTAGGCTGTAAGTAGGTCGTCTAATGCAGAGGGAAGATGCAGAGTGCCATTAGCGTTCTGCCTTGATCAGGTAACCATTGGAAAGCCCTTAGAAAATCATAGTGGCGGACCTGGTTATCTGCTAGCAGCACAAGTCTACAGCTTTTATTTTCAGATATAAGAGGGTAAGGGCATTTTGTTTTAGGAAGTGAGAAGCTTCTGGCAGTACCTTTACTAGCAACTAGAGAGAGGAGATGTGAAATTTTATAACACAGTAATTTATGAAAGAGATGAATCCAGGAGAACACAGAGGTATTTTTTCATGGTGACAACCGAAAGAGTGATGCAGTTGTTGTCTTTTATGCTGATGGAGTGAAATATACTGAATTTTTGAGTGGTGCCAAAAAGCATAATACTGGATTTGTCCTGATTAACAGTTTTCTTCTTGATATCCAGTTTCAGAAGGAGGAGAAATTAGACTGAATAGTACGCTGTACAGCAGCATTGGCTTTGCTGGATTCAAGGAGAATAATGCCATCCACGTAAAGTACGACATCCACATGAGAGAGGTTGAAAGTGAGGTTGATTATAAACAGAAAATATCAGTAAGCCCACTGCACAACCTTTGGGTAATCCTGTGTTTAAGACTAGTGTCCGAGTAGGAACTATTTGAACCACTGTATGATATTGTGACTAAAGTTAAGTTTTTGTAGTCTGTTTAATTACAAAACACAGCTGACTGTTTTGAAGGCTCCTGTCATATTTACAAAAGTCTGCAGTGACTAGGCCTTTGTTAATGTTAGAGTAAATTGTGTTAGTAACGATGTAAAGAACCATCATAGCACTGAATCTGCTGCGGAAGCTATATTGTTGTTGATTACATAGAAACCACAGTAGTTTATGTGGTTGAAAAGTTGCTTTTAAAAGTTTTTGAGTGGGTACACGTTTGAGATGGGTTTAAAATATGTGCAGTCCTTGGGGAGGGAACTTTTGGTAAGGGAATAATGATGCCATGCTTGAAGGAGCACAGACTATGCCAGTTGAAAAAATAAGATTAAAGATATTAATTAACAGCTTAGTAATATGAGAGGCAAAGAATGTTAGGAATGGAAGAAGTAAGACAGGTTCATTGGTAAGTACTAGGCTAGCTGCCCTTGCAGGCCATTTTAAGACTAGTCTGTTTCCATTTTGGTGGTTGAATTAACCTTTCCCATTTGGTGTTTGATTGGCTTTACCGATCCCATGCCCAATAACTGTACATTAGCCTTAGTACGAATAAATAGGATCATACTATACAAACTTTGAGGGGACCAAAGCATAAGATAACACATTTAGGAGCGGTCTCTGTCTAACACAGGGAGCAGTTCTGCGGTAAATTTTCTTTTACTCGTCCACAGATCCAAGATGTGTTTGAATATGGACCGGGATGAACTTTGTTTTGCATGATGAGAAATCTTTTCCAGAACAATAGTATCCTCTCCGAGATATACTTGTTCTTCCAAACTGTCCTGTTGATGTCACAGAAGATGTTTCCATCCCTGGACCAAGTATTTCTGATGCCATTTGACTTGTTTATGTGCAGTAGGTCCACCAATGATGGGTCTGAGGATGCTTCATATGCCAGACACAAGTCACCTCTTAGTAGTTTGTAGGATACAGAGTATACGGCCTTGAACAGTTCATGTAGGACATATTGTTTAGTTGAGATTAAAAGTTATTTTTCCCCTGTGCTTAATGAAAATGTGTCCCTTAAACCTACATTGAAGGAGAGGACAACAATGGTGTAGGGTTGGGAGAGAACAACTTGTAAACGTTATGTTTTATGACTTGACAACAATATGTGGATTTTATATTATGGCTTTGAAACTTGTAAACAGCTTTAAAATGATGTTTTGAACTTTTTTACTTGGATGGCATTTTAATAGCAGTCATGATTTTGGTAGTTACATCCGAGTGACGTCTCCAGGCGTTTCTGCAGTTACCTCCTACTGCTCCTCTAGGCGTCAAATATTACTTGCATTAATAATTTCAAACCATGCTACATAATATAAGGTAGATATTTTATTATCTTGAAGCATACATGATACAACTGAACACAACTGTTTGATATTTTGACCTCTGTCATGAGTATCTATTACCAAATGAAGCAAGGATTAAACTTTTTAAAGAAAGGCACACCTACTAAGAGTTAATTTATACCTTAATTTTTAGCTCAATTGTTTTAATCATACTAATTAGAAAGGGTATTTAAACTGAGTAGTACTGGTATTGTATTATCTGATGAAGTCTCTTTGCTGAGACTAAAGCGCTTATCTTAGTATTGTATTTTTTACAGTTTTATTAAATTTTCAGTTCACCACGGCTGTGGTTGGATTGCCATTTTTTTACGTTTTGGTGTTGCATCTTGTTTAGACCTTGTATCCATGTAGGACAAAGTTTAGAATGTGGGTGTTCAAGTTGCTGTACGTCTCAAATAGATAAATGCCAAAGGGGCATTATCTCAATGATTGGCCTAATGAGGGCTGAGTAAAGGGTGGCAATGACATCTTTAGATCTAGATGCAATCCCTTTTCTTATAAGCTACACAGTATAGAGGGTCTTTCATATGAAAGTGGACACATGTTAGATGAAGGCTAGGTCACTGTCTACACAAGTTCCCAAATCCCAAACTGGGTCAACTCTTAGGGGCATATTGTCAATGTGGTTGTTCCCCAGGAAATACAACTTCCCAAAGGATACATTAATGCATTTTTGGCATTTAGTCTCAGTCTATGATTCTGGCACCAACTATTTGTTACGCCCAAATCTTCCTGCAAGATATCCAAGTCATTTGGGGATTCAGTGAGTGCTCCTAACTTGCATCCACCTGCAAATTTAGTCAGCCAGAGCCCTTTGAAATTGTCTTTTACTTCAGAGAAGTAGATACCAAACAGCAGAGCTTTAGGCACCAAACCATGGGGGACCTAACTGGTAGTGACTGGTCTCTTTGTAGAGGCAGTTTCCCCTATTTGATCTCCTGCATTCTATCCGTAAACCAGATGACAATCCTAAGGGTGTCACAGGGGTTTATTCCCAGTTTACTTAGTTCTTCTACCATGCCAGAGTAGGGGATTGTGTCAAAAGCTTTAGCCTGGTCGAAGTATGTAGCATGTACTATTTACTTTCACCCATTGCTTTAGTGAATTCTTCAAAAAAGTGCACCATGCTGAGTAAGCATGACCTGCCCTTGATTAATCCAAACTGAGATGGTTCTATTACCTGGAGGTTCCTTATGTCCTTACTTATTAGTCCCCTGACAAGTCTTTCCATAGCTTTACATATGAGGCTGGTCAAAGTTATAGATCTGCAATTGCCTGGGTCTATGAAAGGTCCTCCCTTATGCAGGAGAATGACTGTAGCTATTCTCCATATATTTGGTACAAAACCTGTAAGGAGACGGAGGTTGAACAGTGTTTTCGAAGGTTAAATCGTGCTTCATGCTATTTAACACACATCCAGGGATACTGTCAGGACCTAACAGTGCAACATTTTTTTAGCTTTTGATAGTGCTTTTAGGACTTAGCCTGGTGTGAAAGCTGGAGACGTATCTGCATCAGGTATATCTTATGGGACACACGGTGGGGGGGGGGGGATAAAATCTGACATTAATTTATAAGCTAGTAGGTTTGCTAAATCTTTAGCCTCAGTGTAGGCAACAACATTTACTATCAGCTCAGCATATTGCATTGTTCTTCTGAGATTAATACATATCTACAAAAGGCCTTGTGATCATCTTTGGCCTGGGTGGCTATTTTAGCTTCAAATCTAGCTTTCTTGGATTTTATTAAGCTTCTGTGTTGTTTGTTTATTTCAAAGACAACGGCTTCATCATTCTGGGAATTACTCTTCTTATTTCTGGTCAAAATTATTTTCCTTTTATTGGAAAGTTTATTAATATTATGGTTCCACCATGGGGGGGCTCTATCTGGAGTTTGCCCTGTGCTCTTTCCTATAAGGACAGCTGGTACAGTTTGACAGTGTACGTTTCTGTATATTCAGTGGAGTGAACTGGGTTTGTTGTTAAGTCATAATACATAATGTTTACACGTTGTTCTCTCCCAACCGTGCATCATTGTTGTCCTGTCCTTCAATATAGGTTTAAGGGACACATTTTCATTAAGCCTAAGGGGAAAAATAGCTTTTAATCTCAACTAAGGAATTGTGGCTTGCAAATTATCAATTAGAAGTAGGTAGCCTGTCTTACAAAAATTTCTAAAGGTACCTTGGGTGGAAGGGACTCATTTCGAAGGAGACAGCTTTACAATCAGACCTAACAAATGACAAAGCTTTGCAAGGGATGGTGCAAGATAACCCCCTTATTAGTAAGTATATGATCCAAGATGTTGCTACCCCTAGTCTGTACTCAAAACTCATTTTTTAGGGCATTTACAAAACCGAGACACAGACACCGGAGCAGTTGTAGAAGAAAAGTACAGTTTTGTACCTACCATAAATGTAGATCTTCGAAGATCCACATTGCTGCAGTCCTAACACGGCAGTAGCCCTAGTGGAATGAGGCCTAATCCCAGCTGGGGAATCTCTCTGATGGGAATAACAGAAAAGAAATAAAATCCAATCCCACACTTAGAAATAGTTTGTTTTGACTTGGGGGTATCGGAGCTGAGAGCAAAAAAAAGAAACAAATAACTGCTGAGATTGATTGTCTGAAACCCTTTAGTTCGTCCAAATATAGCCTGCAACTGTGTGTACATCTAAAGTGTGCAAAATCTTTTTTATTTTTATTTTGGGATTTAAAAGTAGGCAAATGAATATGGTTTTTTTTCACACTAGAAAAACCTTTAGGCATAAAGGAAGGATTAGTGCGTAAAATATCCTATCCTTATGGAAAATTAAGGAAATTGCTTGAACAAAGGAAAAACAATGGTGGGTCACAAATCGAAATGAGTGGAAATTTGCTGCAGCATGAATCTTAATAGAAGAAAACAAACCTTTTGTCTAATAATCAGTAAGATATTGAAGAGCCACACACTTAAATCAGGCAGGAACATCATCTTAGCTGCACTCCAAAAAAAAAAAAAAAATCTCTTCCATTTATCTTACACTTTTTCCTAGGCCTTCTAGCTTCCAAAATCAAAAACATTCAAACTTGTTGTGGAAGTTGAGACCCCATGGTTTGGAACAGAATATGCCAGGCTGTTAGGTGAAGAGAGAGCAGTTTTGAGGATTGAGACTTGAGCTGTCCTCTGTCAGATGTGGAATGGGCAATCTGGAGCTATCAAAATCATCCTTGGCTTGTCCTGTCTGGCCTTCAGAAGTACCTTTGGAGAGGGGAGAGGTGGAAAACACACACATGAAGGTTGTCAAATGAGAAGAGCATCCACTTTCAAAGCTGGCTGTGGGAACCTCTTTGTGCAAAACTTTGGCAGCTGGTGGTTTTAGTGGAGAAGCGAACACATCTATATGTCTGGAGTTCCAGGACACACTCCAATTTCTGAAAATACATGAAGAGATCCAGTTTCCACTACGTAGGGATCCATGATTTGTCTGCTTAACATATCTGCTAAGGAGTTCTGTGCTCCTGGCAGAAACCCTGCCTGAAGACTTGTAAAAAAACTGAGAGCAGTCTCCCACAAAATTGCTCTGCCTGCATATAGATAGAAAGAATGTGTTCGCCTTGCTTTGTGATGTACCACATGTTGTGTGTGTTGTCTGTTAGAATCAACACCCTGGAAATCCGAAGTAAATCCTTGAAAGCTATTAGTAAACTGGACTGCTAACATCTCCTTCAAGTTGATATGTAGATGCTGTAGTCGTCTGACAGGCCACTGTCTTGTATCCACTTTCCGTTTAGATGGGCTCCCAATGTTTGTCGAGGGGTGGAATCTCCTCTGGCGGGTCTGTCCTTGCAGTCAGCCCCGACTGAAAGAGATAGATAAATGAGAAGTAGGGAAAGATTCTTTTGTTGTCCGGGGTTAGAAAGGCCATCTGGGGATGCTGTATTCAGTCTCACACCCAGAAAGCACATGTCTTGAGAGGATTACTGGGATTTCGTCTTACAGAATACCCCCAGGCATCTTAGCACCGCTATCACATATTATTATGAAGAAGAAAAAAAGAAGCTTCTTCTTGAGCTTGCATCAGATCATCCAAATAATCAGGATATTGAATTATTTTTAGCCTGAAGAAAGCTAAGACTGAGCTTTTCAGAACTTTCAGAAATACTCAAGCAGATAAGCCGGCAATGCAGAAGACTGATAGAGAGAACTCATGAGTGAACGCAGAGATACTTCGCCAGCCCTAGCCTGATACTTCCTGCAACTTAGCTGAAGGTGAGATCCAAAGTTAGATCCCAGTGATCCATGCCCAGCAGAGGTAAAAAGCTGTTGTAACGTCAACATTTTGAACTTGGAATAACCAGATAAGTGTTGAGGATAGATAACCAAAATTGGTCTCCAATAGTCTCTTTGGCACAAGGAACAGGCGTTTCCCCTTTTTCCTAATAAAATTTAGGCATAAAATGGCCATGGCCTTTCTTGAAGTAACAGAGAAATTTTGCTTGTGAGCTCTATTCTATTAGTTGTTGAGGAATGTCTGGCATGCCTTGTTGAGGAGGCAAGGTATGGAAATAAAAAAAGTAACCAAGATGAATGATATCCCCACCCATCTGCCTTAATTTTCTTTGAAAAGTGCCAACCTTCCTCCCAAAAAGTGCTGCCAGGCGAGAAGGTTCTGGCAGCTGAGGTAGGTCATTGGGTTTGTTTGTTTAGGAAAGGACTGACCCCTGCCCTGAAGACTGTGCTGTGCAGGAGAACTCCCTGTTCTGAAGAGAAAGAGCCCTGACCTCTGCCCCCTCCACGATCCCTAGACCCCTAGACTGGGATCAATAAGAAGGATCCACCCCACACCCCTTAGTAGGCCAATTTACTAAACTCTTTGGGCTGCAAGAAAATTCTTTATTTCAGTCTGCATACTTGGCCTCTTTGTCTTTTTTTTTTTTTTACTGCCTCAACAGAGACAAACAAGAAATCAGAAGATGCAAAGAGCATCCAAATCCTAGTTTTAACATGGTCAGATAAATTTTGATCCGCAGCCAGGCATGCTGCACGAAGGAACTGACCAGTGGCGCACCACCGAGGCCTGTGCAGCATCGCATCACGAAACCACATTGCAAAGAGTGCTTACCCACCTGTTCACACCACATGCAAATCTTGTAACCAATCAATACCTACCTTCACTTCAAACATCAACCTTAGATTTCAACTGTGAAAGGAGATAATTTTGATACATGTGAAACTAAAGTATAAACTTTCTTTCCCCATCTATCAAGGCCTGGCCTCTTTATCTACACAGGAACGGATTCTTGACAACAGAAGCCTTAACACCCTAGGCCCCTGGTTAACAGTCTCTGTCTGCCCTAGGACTCTTAAAAAGATGTAACAGGCTTCAGGGCTTTCCTGTAATGCCTATCACCCAACAGGGCAGGAGGCAGCAAGAATCAGGATTAAGAGCCTCTGCAAACACATCTCTTCCACCACATTCAGAACGGAGGTGTAATGAGGCAAAGGGAGTAAAACAAAAAATTCCTAAAAATTTTCAAGCAGAATCAGAGAGAAGAACTCCTGACCTTAAAAATCTCTCTCATAGAGTGAAGGTCTCTGAAAAAAAAAAAATCCTCAGAGGAGAAGCAGAAGAATAGTCATCATCACCATCATCAGAATAATGAGCATAGGACTGCAGCAATGTGAGATGAAGAACATCAATCAGCAGGACTGATTCCTGAAGGTAAGTTGGAAAAGTCAGATGTGGTAAAGGTCAGTCAGAAGTGAGTCTAGAAAAGGTAGTAGTAGTAAAGGGTAAGGTGAGGGAAAGTACAGTTTTGTACGTACCATAAATGCAGATGTTAGCGTGTTCACCCTGCTGCAGTCATCACACTTGGGTTATCCTGTCGTCAGGCGGTCCCACAGTCGGCCGGAATTCCAAAGTCTTGGTCCGGCATCGGTTGCTGTCACCTCTTCCCTGACGTCAGTGCGCCAGGGGTATATATAATACAACCAACGCCATTTTCTTCAGTTTTTCTTGCCCCAGATGTCAGGTGCCCCCAAAAAGGTGGTCAGAATTAGTACAAAATGGAGTGAACACTGCACAAACACAAAATCCCTTCAGCTATAAGCAAATACATCAGTAAGGCATAGAAGAGATTTTGACAGTAGATCAGAGGGGATGGAGGGAGGGTAACCTGGACTGCAGCAGGGTGAACACTCGAACATCTACATTTATGGTAGGTACAAAACTGTACTATGTTCATCGTGTTACCCTGCTGCAATCATCACACTTGGGTTGAATCCCAAAGCTAAGGTAGGGGGGAGGCATCATAGAGGGTTAGTGGAGGCAATAAGGCCCTGCAGAACTGCAGTGGCGAAGCCCGCCCTGGACTTAGAGTAAAGAGGTAAGTGATAGTGTTTGGTAAAGGTGTGTACTGAACTCCCAAGTTGCAGCTTCTAAAATTTCCTTGGTTGGAACCTCCCTGAGAAAGGCTGTAGAAGTAGCTGTTGCCCTGGTAGAGTGGGATCAAATGGTAGCAGGAACTGGTTTCCCATGATGGGTATAGCAGAAACGTATGCAATGACCTACTCATTTAGAAATGGTTTGCTTAGATATAGCCTTCCCTTGAGAAGCTGTAGCATAGGATACAAAGAGCTAGTCAGTTTTTCTGAAAACCTTAGTTTTGTCCAAGTAGTAACGAAGCTGTCTGTGAATGTCCAAGGAATGTAGGAGTCTCTCACCCTTGTTTTGTGGATTGGGGAAGAAGGTGGGTAAGTGGATGGTTTGATTTAAAGCTACACTGGAAACCACCTTAGGCATAAAGGAAGGATTAGTTCGTAGATAAACTCTGTCTTGATGAAAAATGAGGAAAGGTTCCACTGCCATTAGTGCCTGTAGCTCTGAGACTCTCCTAGCTGAAGTTATTGCTAGGAGCAGGGCAGTCTTCCATGATAGGAACTGAAGATCTGCAGAGAAAGCTGGTTCAAAGTGAGGTAGTGTTAGTTTTTCCAGAACAAAGTTGAGGTCCCATGTTGGTGTAGGGTGTAGGAGCTCTCCTGGGTGGTCTAATGTTTTTTGCCCCTCTGAGGAACTGCCTTAGAAGAGGATGTGAAAATAAAGGTGGATCCGTGTTGTAGTGAGCTGGAATAGCTGAAGCATGGATTTTAATTGAGGAAAAGGAAAGTCCTTTGTGCAACATCTCAGCTAAATACTGTAGAATGTGAGGCATGTGAGGCTGAATTGTTTCTTGGCCTTTAGCTTGGTTCCAGGCACAAAACCTTTTCCATTTGTCCGAATAAGCCTTCCTGGTGCTTGGCCTCCTGGCTTCCAGAATGACATCCAGAACTGCTTGTGAAAGAGGGGCTGGTTGGATGTTTAGTTGATTTGCCATGCAGCCAGATTTAAAGTTTTGAGCTGGCTGTGAAGAATCTGATTGTTTTGTTTTGTGAGCAAATGGGGTATTTGAGGCAATATCCATGGTGGGCTGTGGGCCATATTTTTCAATAGCGGGTACCAGTGCTGGCGTGGCCAGTCTGGGGCTATGAGAATCAGTCGTGTTCTCTCTTTTTTGACCTTCAAAAGAACCTTTGTGAGGAGAGGTAATGGAGGGAAGGCATATGCTGTCAGGTTTTTCTAACTGAAAGAGAGAGAGTCCACTTTCCAAGCTTGATGGTGGAATGTCCTTGTACAAAATTTTGTCAGTTGGTAGTTTTGAGGACTGGCAAACAGGTCTATGTTTGGAAGGCCCCATTTTTGAGTTATCATTGCAAATATTTGTGGATCTAGTTTCCACTTGTGGGGATCTTTGATGTTTCTGCTGAGGTCGTCTGCCAATGTGTTCTTCTGTCCTGGCAGGAATTGAGCTTGTAAATGGACTTGGTAGGCCAGAGCTGTGTTCCATAAGATCATTGCTTGCCTGCATAGAGGGTAGGAATGTGTACCCCCTTGTTTATGTACCACATTACTGTGGTGTTGTCCGTCTTTATTGCAAGTTGTCCTGGATGTAATAGAACCTTGAAGGCTGTCAGAGCTTTCTGTACAGCTGGCATCTCTTTTTGATTTATGTGCAGATTTCTTTGATCTGCAGTCCATAGGCCTTGAATGCATTGTCCTGCCATGTGTGACCCCCAGGCGTAGTCTGAAGCATCTGTTGTGATAGTCTGCCTGGCTGGGGGCAAGGTGAAAGGCTGACCCTTGTTGAGGTGACATGCCTGTGACCACCATAGAAATTCCTGTTGTAGGCAGGGAATGAGAGGTATCATTGTATCCAAGCTGTGGCTGTGTTGAGACCATACACTTTTTAGGTACCACTGTAATTTCCTCATATGCAGCTTTGCAAATGGTATTATTAGTATGCAAGATGAGATGAAGCCCAAAGCCTGCAGAATTTTTCTTGCAGTTAATTGAGCCTTTGTTGCCATTGTCTTGAAATATTGAATCCGTTGTAGTTGCTTGTCTGGCGTAAGATAAGCCTTCTGGGCCATTGTATTCAAGCTGGCACCCAGGAATGTCATTTGTTGTGAGGGTACTAGTTTTGACTTCTTTTCGTTTACTGTGTAGCCCAGGCAGTTTAGTAGATGCTTTACAAAGGCCAGATGTTGTAAGAGAATGTCTTTGCTTTCTGCTTGGATGAGGCAGTCGTCCAGGTATGGATACATTTGAATTCCTCTTTGTCTGCAGTATGCAATTACTGGTGCCAGGCATTTTGTGAAAACTCTGGGCGCAGTAGATAAGCCAAAGGGCAGTGTAGAGAATTGGTAATGGGTTGAACCTGCAATGAAACGGAGGTATCTTCTGCAACTTTGTCTGATAGGGACATGCAGGTATGCCTCCTTGAGGTCCAACGTTACTAGCCATGCTTTCTTACCCAACATGGGAAGTAGCTGCTGTAGTGTTAGCATCTTGAATTTGGGTACTTGTAAGTGTTTAGAACTGAAAGGTCCAGAATTGGTCTCCAGGCATTGTCCTTTCTGGGCACTAGAAAGAGTCTTGAGTAAAATCCTTGGCCTTGCTCTCAAGTAGGTACCAGTTGAATGGCTCTCGTCCAGGTATGGGTATATTTGAATTCTTCTTTGTCTGCAGTATGCAATTACTGGTGCCAGGCATTTTGTGAAAACTATGGGCGCAGTAGATAAGCCAAAGGGCAGTGCAGAGAATTGGTAATGGGTTGAACCTGCAATGAAACGGAGGTCTTTTCTGCAACTTTGTCTGATAGGGACATGCAGGTATGCCTCCTTGAGGTCCAACGTTACTAGCCATGCTTCCTTGACCAACATGGGAAGTAGCTGCTGTAGTGTTAGCATCTTGAATTTGGGTACTTGTAAGTAAGTGTTTAGAATTGAAAGGTCCAGAATTGGTCTCCAGGCATTGTCCTTTCTGGGCACTAGAAAGAGTCTTGAGTAAAATCCTTGGCCTTGCTCTCGAGTAGGTACCAGTTGAATGGCTCTCATGTCCATGAGAGCTGTAATTTGCTTTTGTGCCTCTGCCCACTGATTTTGTGGCAGGTTTGGCATTCCTCTTTTCATTGGCAAGGTGTGAAAGTGGAATCTGTATCCTCGTAAAATTATGTCTAGGACCCATTTGTCCTTTGTGACTATCTGCCAGTTGTCTGCAAAAAGTGCGAGTTTCCCCCCCAAGGGGGCTGCCAAGAGAGTATTGCTTGGCCAGATGAGGTGCAAGTCATTGAGTTTGCCTTCTGGTGGATTGAGACCTGTCTTCTCCTCCCTTCTATGTTGTAGTGCCCCATTGGCGAGGTTTATACTGGGCTTGTGGTTGTCCTCTGCCCCTTGGGCATCTGTATTTACCCCTCTGCGGTCTGTCAGTGGCTGGAAAGGACCAATTTTTTATTGGCCAGTTTCTGCTGAAGCGAGGGGGTTGTACTTGTAGGAAACCTTTGACTGCATAGATTTTGCCTGATCTTCCATTTTGTTTAAAACAACTTCTGCTTTAACCAAGAACATCCTGCTGTAAGGGAGCATCTAGTAGTTTTGCTTTAACATGATCAGGCAGAGTTTGTTCCTTTAACCAAGTATGCCTACGTATAACAGACCCAGTGACAGCTGCTCTGCAGGAGGCCTCCAAAGAATCAAACCCACATTGTAAGGTATGTTTGCCCACCTGCTCAGTGGCGTGCAACAGATCCTGTACTTCTTTCAATTCAGATTGTTGAGGGAGAGTGGTTATTCTTTGCTTTAACTGAGAGATTAGAAATTGCTGATACTTAAGCATATGAAATTGACAATTCAGTGCCCTCATAGCTAGTGTGGCTGAGGTGTAAACCTTTTTCCCCCACCTGTCTAGTGCTCTGGAATCCCTCTCAGAAGGTACTGGGTTTTTAGCCATAGAAGCCTTGACCCCCTGGGACCCTGGGAGATAGTCTCTGGGTCAGCTACTGGGCTTTTGTAAAGAAATTTGTGGGAATCAGGCACTCTGTAGTATCTGTCAGGCTTAGCCGGAGCAGGAGGTAGAGAGTCTGGGTTGAAACTGGATTCTAAATAGACATCATCCACAATGTCCAAAACTGGTGGGATGGCAAGTGGTCTGTGTTGGGAGAGTAAAAGAAACTCTTGAGCCTTTTCTTTGAATCAGAGTAGTCTTGACCTTCCCAGTGAAAATGTTCCCTCATAGTGTGTAAAGTTTCCCCAAAGGAGTAGTCTTCAGGAGGAAAAGCTGAGGGAATAGAGTCCTCAGCATCAGAATCTTCATAAGGAGAGAAGGAATAGTCTTGGTCCTCAGAGGAGTCTGAAGAAATGGACATTTGCTCAGAGGAAGCAAAATCTTCCTCTTGTTTAAGCCTTTTGTCAGGAGGGGACTGTGAAACCCTGATTAAAGAAATCAAATCTTCAGCCATTTTGAGCATCTGTTTCTTAGGCATAGGGCCTTGAACAGGAGACTGAAGTGCAGTCCTTTTAGTTTTAGAAGGAGTCTTCGCCTTAGAAAACATTTTAATGGTGAGAGTCGTCAGTCTGAAAACGCCTTCAGAAACTGATGGCGTTTCTGTAGCACCGACGTCTTTTGAAGCAAAGTCATCGGAAGGGCCTGAAGTAAAAGGCTGTGTCAGCCTGGTACATTCCGTCAAAATTTCCGTAGCGGTCTCGGGATCCAGATCTGTGGTAGTCAGGGGCTGCGTCGGAGCCTCACTGAGGACCGGAGACTGGATCAGCCGAGGCCTCGGAATCTGGCTTAGGTCTGGGCTGACTGTCCTTATCCCTGCGTTTTTTGTGCACGCCGGTAGTCGGTTGCTCCGATGGCATGTTGTAGTTAAATTTCCTACCAAAGTAGTGTCGTGCGAAATCAAAGCGTCTTTTAATAGTACGCTTATTAAACCTAGCACAAAACCGACAAGAAGTGACGTTGTGGTCTGGGCCTAGGCAAGGTATGCAATAAGAATGAAAATCCTTATGAGGTATTTGCTTCCCACAAGAAATACAATTGTTAACTTTTTCTGACATCGGTCTGAGGCAAGAAAAGTTTCCCCAACGGGGTACTTAGCTTTATAGAAGACTTCGGTCTGAAATTCGAATTCGAAAATCTCAGGAGTCGGCCGACCGGCACTTATGAACTGCTTCTGCTTCGGGCACTGCGTGGCAAGAAAGACTGAAGAAAATGGCGTCGGTTGCATTATATATACCCCTGGCGCACTGAAGTCAGGGAAGAGGCGACAGCAACCAACGTCGGGCCAAGACTTTGGAATTCCGGCCGACTGCGGGACCGCCTGACGACAGGATAACCCAAGTGTGATGACTGCAGCAGGGTAACACGATGAACATCTAGACAGCAATTCTGGTACTACAGGAGAAATAAGTTAAGTAGCCAAGTGAAAGAGAGGATAAGAAGATGTGGCTGGGTTAAGGGTGCCACCTTGTGGACAGGTCTAATATTGCAGGCTGATAAGAAGGAGCCAGTTGGAGTAAAAGGGAAAAGGTATGTGCTAGACAAAGAGTGTTACTATAGAGGATGGGGGAGAGAGAGAGAGAGAGAGAGAGATTAATGTATAGAAGATAGGGGGTGGAGGCTGCTGGATGCCCTAGCTCAGGATGTGCTTAACACCTGTGGCAGTGGTACACTAGTAGAAAGACTTTCTGGCAGGAATTATTCAACACACATACTTTTCTTGCGTCCTTGAGAGAGGAATTGTAGGGAAGTTAGGCTGTGAGGTGAACCACTGATAATTGGAGAGGGCCCATTATATTCTTGCAGACTAGTGCTGGAAGCACAAGTAGAGCAAGGTAACTTAAGGAGGCAAGAGAGACAAGGTATTAATGAGAAACAGAAGTTAGCACATATCAAGGTAAGATTGGACATATTATGCTACACATTCACAGAGACTAATATACAGATAGCAGTTACACATTGCAATAATCCTTGTATTTCAAAAAAATATTAATCATTCACAAAGTCAAATATCTATAAAGATAGCAGTTGCACATTTCCTAGCCCTTGGTAGCAGCAATGTAGAACACTGTTAAGCAATATTTATATACCCCTTGGTAGTAAAACACATTTCAGCAATAGTTATATGCCCCTAGGTAGTAAAACACATTTCAGCAATAGTTATATGCCCCTAGGTAGTAAAACACATTTCAGCAATAGTTATATGCCCCTAGGTAGTAAAACACATTTCAGCAATAGTTATATGCCCCTAGGTAGTAAAACACATTTCAGCAATAGTTATATGCCCCTAGGTAGTAAAACACATTTCAGCAATAGTTATATGCCCCTAGGTAGTAAAACACATTTCAGCAATAGTTATATGCCCCCTAGGTAGTAAAACACATTTCAGCAATAGTTATATGCCCCTAGGTAGTAAAACACATTTCAGCAATATTTATATGTCCCTTGGTAGTAAAACACATTTCAGCAATAGTTATATGCCCCTAGGTAGTAAAACACATTTCAGCAATAGTTGTATGCCCCTAGGTAACAGCAGTAATGAAAGGGTAGCAGTATATGATATCCCTACCTATTTAACAGCAGCACTGGACAAACCATCATAAAACAAAAACTTTAAAGGACTGTGCGAAGGCCAGTAGGACTACACTTTACAAGGTGGGATACTTTATAGTAGTGCAGCACACAGAGAAAGGGTTATACAGTTCCTAGCACAGCTAGTGGAATTAAATGACTGCTACCCAAGGGTGCTCGAGTCAGTATATCAGTTTCAGTACAGCATATCAGTGACTATCAGCCTTACACACTGCTCGTATCAGCAAATCAGCTTCTATGCGGCATATAACTAATTACCAGCATAAAAACACTGCTGTAGGGAGGTACTTTGAGAACAGCTAGGCATATAATTAAGCCCAAGCCTTTTAAAAGTCTCCACGTGGATGGCGTACTTTCAGAATCTGTTTACAAGCTTGCAGCAGCGATGTTTGAAAGTAAATACACTACCGATAGTGGGACAGTGGAGAGGATTTAGGCTCCAGGGTATGCGCTTAGGGTGCGCCGTTCAAAAAGACAATTACAGGCTTCAGACAAAGCCACTATATGTATACATATTTAGAGTTGGGTCCATGTGAGTTGCAAACATGATATTTGTCGATATCGGCTTCCTAATATTCTACAGGCAGAGACACTAGTATTCCTTCAAGGGCTACACATAAGATTAATCCCAAGCCCCATAGAGGGACTCCACAAGGATGGCGTCCTTTTGAAAGCCGCTTACAGGCTTAAAAAGACTAAAAATCAACACATAAGCAGCAAGAGGTAGATATATGTTGAGAAATTAGGCTTCAGGGTAAGCGCTTAGGAGGCGCCGCTCAAAAAGCCGTTTACCAGCTTCAGATATACATTGTATGCAGGCACGCTCAGAGAAGGATCCACCTGAGTGGGAGGGTTAATTAATCTAGCCAATATCGGCTTGTTAAATGGGCCAAAGGCAGTCTTGTACAGCTATGTCTGCCGACTATGCTAGCAAGAACAGCTAGCCAAGTGAGCTAGCTCTAAATACCCTTATTGAAACACCACGAGGGTGGTGTAATGCAATGAACTGTGTCCGGGCTTGGGAACAAGCAATACCATAAAGGCACGCTAAAATCAATATAGCAAGGGTGCTAGCATACAAAAAGCCGTCGCTATCGGCTTAAAAACCACAGGAAAAATACTATATGCTAAAATCAAACTTTAGAGCATAAGCAGTCTAGGAATGGCTTTACAAAAGGCGGGAAAACAAGTCACTTTAACAGTTGTTAACTAAGCAAACCTCAGATTAAATTTTTAACAGTAGTCTACATGAGTAGAAAGATACATACCCACCGAAAAAATATGTTGCGCTATAAACAAACCTTTAGAGCACAAACAGTTAACAAATGGCTTTACAAAAGGCAAGAAACAAGTCGCCTTAACGGTTTTATATTACAAGCAAAGCAAAGAGTAATTCATTGACAGTGGTCTACATAAGTTGAAAAATACAGACCCACCAAAAAAAAAATTATGTAAAAAACATTTGGTATGATGAGCAGCATACAAATACAATAACTACATATCACAGGGGTTAGAAGCTAGGAGAGGAGCAGACAGCAGCCAGGGCTAATCCCGAAATCTACAGATGGTGCCCCACTAAGCCCAGGGTATTTATGGGAGTTTAGAGGAATAAAGGTGGACAGGGGAGGGTAGTAAGGGGAAGAGCAGGTACAGGTAGAAGGGGCAAAGGCCGGACAATGTCAGAGAAGACAATTGGACAGCATGCAGCACATGGTAATGGTAAGGAATGTAAGAGAGGTACGAATGGCATGGGCTGAGACAAATAGGAAAACAGAGGACAGGGAGAGTGACAGGCAGTAGAGAGGTGAGATGGATGGAATAAGGACTAGAGCAGGAGACAGAGATTGGAGCATTTGTAGAAGTAACGATCAGCAGGACTGATTCCTGAGGGTAAGCTGGAAAAGTCTGACGTGGTAAAGGTCAGTGAAATGTGAGCCTAGAAAAGGTAGTAGTAGACAGTAGTAGTAAAGGGTAAGGTGAGGGAACTAGATAGCAATTCTGGTACTACAGGAGAAATAAGGTAAGTAGCTATGTAAAAGACAGGATAAGAAGGAGATGTGGCTAGGTTAAGGGTGCCACCGTTAAGTTTAGTGGAGGTCCCACCTTTATGCATGGGTGTAACATAGGACATTTTCCAGAGTTTGGGCAGATCGTTTTCAACAACTGATCTGTTTATGAGTGGAGATTGGGATAGCAATAGCATCTGCTGTGAGTTTCAAGACATAACTGGGGAGTAGGTCAGCTGCTGTTGATGAGGTTTTTAGTTTGGAGAGCATGCTTTTGATTGAAGTGGTGGAAACTGTTCTGAAGTAAAGCTTGTATTGAGTTCACAAAGTGGGAGTTGAATTGCGTTTCAATGGGAACTTTAGTGTCAGGGGTGGTTGGTTTGAGGGTAGCCTTTTGGGTGGGTTTTAGTAGCTGGTTTACATTTTTCCAAAATTTTTGGGGGTTGTGTTGGTATTTAGTTTGTAATGTCGTGTAGTAGGATTTTTTGTCCAGCCTAATGCATTTTTTGCACAGTTGCGCAGTTCTTGGTACTTAGTTAGGCTTTGTGTTGTTTTTTTTTATAGTAAAGCCAGGCAGTGTCTCTGGACTTGAGGATGTCTGGTTTCTTTACTGAACCAGGGGTTTGTAGAAGTTCTAACCTTGTTTTTGTGCAATGGACTGCCAGTATCTAGGTGTTGTAGAAATGTTTTGTTGAAATATGCAACAGCCTGGTCAAGTGGGAGGGTTTTGAGGGGAGTCCAGTCACAGTTACAGAGTAAAGTATTGAGGATCTCAGGAGAGAATTTTTTTGTGTTTCTAGTGGATATATAGTTAGTGGTTTTGCATATGCTTCTTCTATTACGTATAAGGTATATTATGCTGTGGTCACTTAAGGTGTCTGGGAGACTGCCTGCATGGGGGTACAATGTGGGGTTGTTAGTTAGAACCCAGTCAAGGATGGATTCCCTTTTAGATTTTTTATCACATCTAGTTGGAATTTGGACTAGCTGCTGGTAGCCATGAAGATTTATTAGATTACTTGGTGGTTCTGATATGCAGGTGAATCAATCTAGGTTGAAATCCCCCAGAATAAGGGTTTTTGAGTATGTGGAAGAACATCAGGATAAGAAGTCTTCAAAGCTAGCAGGTGTATTACCAGATGGAATATAGATCACAACTGTGGTAATGACCTTATTAGGGTGAAGTTGAAGTTGTGAGATAAGTATGTCCCAATTATTGGGGGAGGGGTAGGAGTTTGGTAACTGACATACAGTTAAGTTGAACTTGTTCAGTAAGGCAGTTCCACCCCCTTTACGAAGTGGTCTGTCTTGTCTAAGGATATTGTAGCCGATAGGGAGAACTTTCGAGTTAGCTATGTTTTTATTTAGCCAAGTTTCTGTTAAAGCAACTATGTCTGGGAAGTAGTGTGCTATTGTGGCCTGGAGTTCAGGTATTTTATTTTTGATACTTCTAATATTAATATTTAGCATTAAAAGATGGTTGGTTTTGCTGCTGTTGTTGATTTGCCCAGGGATGAAGATAGTGGGGGTGTTATGTTCTGACATTTGTGTTGGAGGAGCTTGTGTTGGACACGATGGATTTGGGCCCGGGTTGGGGTGGATATCCCCACTTATGGTGAGCCTGGTGTTAAAATGGTGATATGGATGTTGGAGTTTGGTGATGAGTGTGAGAAAGTATTGTGTTTTTTGGAGTAGGAATGAGAGCAAATATGTTTAGTTCTGAATTGGTCCGTTATATAGTTCTTGAATAAATGTTGGCAAATATTATTATAATGTGCGGTGTCTGTATATGAGAGTGCATAATGTAGTGTTGTGCTACTAAGTTTAGGGATATTGCTAGAGCAATAACTTGTGGTGTTATAAAGAATTATGAGAAGACAGACTAGACTCAGTTGTGTGATCGTCATGGTTATAAAGTTTAAGTTGGTTCTAGGTAGGGGTCTGGATAGGAATTACAGGGTTGCACTATATGTGGGTGGATAAGTAGTGCGGGTGATGTAAATAATGCCTAGTGGGAATGAGAGTGGTGGTGGAGCAAGTTGGTGCGGTATAATGTGATCTGACTTGAGGAGCTGTGATTGGTGGAGGTGATGTGTGGGTGAGCTGTGGGTGTGGCTGTGATTACTATAAATGTAGAAGTAGTGGGGGTGGGAGGAAATAGGGCACAGGGCAGGGGAGCGGAGTTAGTCCGAGCGTTAGCGAGGGCAAACGGAGCGGGGCAGAGCCCACCAGGACAAGAGTAAAAAGTAAGTATTACTTTACAAATCTGGACACTTCAAACAAATTCCTGAGGTCTAATGGCTTACCAGCAAGCAGAATGCAATTGCTGAAGAGCACTTGTGTCCTGGTGGGATACTAGCAATTTAAAGATGGCTCCATGCTCAGCAGGATTACAATATAGACTTAGTATTGGGGGAGGGAGATAGCACAAGGGGTGTAAAGCAGGTGGAATGCAAAGAAACCAGAGAAACAATCAGTGGAAATCTATCGGTGAAGACCTCAGGGGGAGTAAGTAATAACTCAAACTACCTGTAAAGTGAAAGAGAGAAGAGACAGCAAAGTTTATTAAAGTTGGAAGTGTGTCTTCACATTGACTTGCTTATTAGTAGCCAGTCTGTGCACAGACTGGAGTAGGGTGATACATTAGCAATGAAGGGGAAGGTACAGAGATACAAATAAACAGGTGGACCTCCACATGATACAAACTAAGGCAGAAAGTACTGAGAGGGCTGCTTGATGGTTAATTTAGTCACAGGGATCTGAATTAAATGTATACTGTCTACTGGACAGTTAGGATTACTGCACTAGCTGGGGGGGACACAAGGCTACAACAATCAGTTTTAATAGCACGCTGAGAACTACTAAGAAATACTGCTAATGTTGTAGCTTCACTCTCATAAAACATGCAAGCAGAATGCTTGGGTGGACTCACCCTGCTCTTGAGGCTCAAAATGTATATCCTTGTTTAGTTTTGCAGTACTGATTCCTTCTTATACTGTATGGGTGGAGTGATAGCCGCAGACTGTAGATTTGCTTGAGTGTGCTCCTGCTCTTTAGGCTCAAAATGTATATTCTTGTTTAGTTTTGCAGTACTGATTCCTTCTTAGAAGCTGTAGTTAGTGCACAAATGCAGACCATCCCTGGTGAAGCAGTGTGGTCTGTCAATCATATCCGCTTAGGCTGACTAACACCGAACTCCCTTCAAATGACACCAAATCTAAGCCAGTTGCTGAAGTCAATTATTTTTTACTCATAATGTGACATCTTTGGAGAAGATACAATGCCAGGCTCATAACAGCCTGGGACAGTGTCAGAGCTTCATGAAGCCTGTCTTCACATAATCCAGGGAGGTGCATTTCAAGTCCCTGACACCCACATGTACTATGACAGTCATTCCGGTACTTGTTTAGGAACCTAGATGCATGCATGATGTGACGGATCCAGGCACAAGACAAGCAACAGTCGCTCTTTCCTTGCTCAGTCTGGTAGGACGTACGTTTGTAGATCTTACAATGGAGTCACCTATAACTAGAATGTTTGGCTGGGCAGATGCCTGCCTTATTAGCTCAGCATCCATGACTTTGGGACTTCTTGTGGTGGTAGGCTTAACTTGCTAAGTGTGCTTTGTGACATTGTCACATTTTGAGGTCTTTGATGTTTAGGCAAGTTAATCTTTAGAACCTCAGTATATAATGTAATATATCCATTGTGATGGCCTTGGTGAGGTGTGGTACAATGCTGGCAATTTTGGTGCCCAAGTTTACTGCATGAGAGATTTTTTTGCCTCCAAGGGCAACACATATGTACACCTCTCGCACACAGTCTTATGTGGTTAGAGTGAGAGATTATCAGACAGCACAAGACAATTCTTACACTGTCTCAAGACTCCCATCTCAATAAGGCTGGCTCCAGAAGTTGTGAAAAAGTGCTGGTCCATGGTTCTGAAAGAAATGATGCATGGGGGGAGGCAAAGTGGCTGTAACTGCTTGGAGTTTGGCTTGTTTAGGATACTGTTTGGGTAGACTTGCATCTAAGGTGTGGGGAATGACTAGTAAGTTGGTGAGGAGTGTATTGTAGCTTAAGGTATGTTCATTTGAGCTTGACATTGTTATACAAGTCTCACACTGGATTTTCTAAGGTTGTATAATTTGCTACTGGATGGAGAGATGATAAAATCAGCAAGCAAAGGAGAGTAGTATTGCCGAAATAGAATTTATCCTCAAGTCTTGGTGAGTACCTTCATGAGATGGACCCTGTTTTTATAAAATCTCACCAAGACGACACTGACATACAGGCTATATTTTATACAGCACAGATAATAGACACAAGTAGGTTAAAAATAAAAAAAGAGAGCTGGGTGCACAAGTCCCAAGACAAAAAAGTGGTCAAACCAGGTAAGCGCACCAGTGCGAGTACTGGTGAAAATGACCGTTTAAAATTCTCAAGGCACAGAAACATTGCTACAATTGGGTTAGGCCAGGCTCAAGTTGAGAGAATGACCCCCCCCCCCCCAACCCCCGTTGTGGAAAGTAGTATTAATCCAAAAAAAACAAACAGGCCAAATGAAGAGACAAAGATGACAGGGTGGACTACTGAGGATAAGAAAGAAATTATGTAAACTTTACTGTAGGCAGGTAACACAAAAGTGGAAACTAAACATTAAAAAAAACTGTTGCACATAACAGGTGAGAATAACTTCTTACCATAATGGCAACACTTTCTGTATTACCTTTAAATATAAATGGCCTCACAGATGCATACAAAAAAAGAGAGCAGTGAATGATATTAAAAATGTAGAGTGCAAATAGCTATGCTAAAGGAGACACATTTGGAAAGAACTGAACCTGTGAATTTGTTTAAGAAATAATTTCAGGATGGTTATTCAGCAGGATATCTGGGACAAAAGAAAAGTAGTTATATTAATTGCAGCAGGAGCTCCAATAGTGATAGCTGAGGGGGGAAAAAGAAGATAACAATGGTAGATTGTTAATGGCGTGGGAGGAAAACCACACTGGAATGTATTTATACTGCACCTAAAATGGCTATAATGGAGCTTAAGAAAATTCTGGGAGAAATCATCTTTTGGCAGGGAATATTACTTATAGATAGGGACTGGAATTTCATTTGAAGCAGTGAGGCTATATCTGGGAGGCAAAAGAGAAAATAAAACAAAGGACAGTAGATTTTTGAAGAAATTTATGAAAATACTTGGCATGGAAGATGTGAATTCAGTAGTAGGAGCTCAGAGTGAATTTAAATATATTCCACAAGGTACAAAAACTGGATTACTCTTGACAGAAATTGTATTTCACAGGAACATGTCCATTAAATTGAAAGTTTTGCTTCACATACAATAACCGTTTCAGATCATGCAACAGTAATTACTAAAATAAAAATGCAAGGTAATGATATGAGAGAGACATAAGCACTTTCCCGCCAGTTTGTTAAAACAGAGGAATTTAAGGAATGTGTACTGAAAACTATTCGGGATTTATTAGGGAAGGTAGAAATTTCTTCTGAAAATATAGCTAATGAGTTGGATAAAAGTGGAGTTTAAAAATAGGGTGGAAATAAAAGAGGAAGATATGGTTCAGAAGTAACAAGAATTACTTAGAGAGCTTGACAAAGGTTAAAGCATTGCAGAATATGGGAAATCTCACAGAACAAGAAGAGGAGCAATTGCAGAATGCTAAACAGAAAATAAGGAATTACCTTCATAATATGCATGGGTTTAGAAAACTGCTGTTAAGCATAACTCTAGAACACAAAAACTTTTAGCACAAAAACTCAGGCAACAGAAATCAGAAAGAGTTGTTGCCAAGCTTAAAGAGCCTATAACAAGGAAGATAACCAGAGATGCTTGAAATATTTTGGAAATTTTATGAAGATCTGTATAAATCAGAGAAATGTGAAAATAAAAAAAAAAGGTGCAAAATGGAAATTTTATGGAAGAATTAAATATGCCAAGGTTAGAGGTAGATGAGGCTCAATTACTCACTGTTAGGATAGGAAACAAGACAAAAAATGTTGATGTATAACCAATCTACAGGAAAGTTCCCAGGAATAGATGGTATTCCTTTGGAAGTTTGGAAGCTAGGAGGGAAAAAACTGAAAGATCCGGAAGGTTTTAACAGTATATTAAAAGAAAGAGAAGCACCAACATGCTCGAAGAAAAATGGCTGTGTCTATAATACCCAAAGATGGCACGGACCCATCAGATCCAGCTTCATACAGGCCCAAGTCAATTCCAAACCATGATTATAAACTGTCTATAATGTCCAAAAGAATGGTAAAGATGATACTAAAATTAATAGATGTGGATCAATGTGGTTTTGGGGAGGGAAGGCAAACATTTGACATTAAGAGAACAAAGATGATCAAGAGGGAAGCAGAATGCAAGAAAATACCACTGTTGTTGTTGGGTCTTGATGTAGAGAAAGCATTTGACAGAGTAAGCTAGGATTTTATGAGCAGGCAATGGAAGCATTTGCATTCCCTAACAAAATTATAAGGTTGATCAGGAGGATACAAGAAGGACTGGAGTTGAAAATTAAAGTGGGTGGCTTCCACACTGATACGTTCTGTTTAAGCATAGGAATCAGGCGGGGGTGTCATTTTTCCCCCTTGTTATTTGTGTTATATTTAGAACCATTAGCAAAAAAAAAAAAAGGACACAGAAATTCAAGGATATAATTAGTATGGTAGTCAAAAAAGCTGGCTTTATTTGCAGATGATATTTTAGACCTGATAAAGGCAAAAAAAAAAAAAGGACATTTTAATGTTGTGGAACATTTTCAGACAGTTTCAGAACTTTTCAGGATACAAAATTAATGAAGATGAAACAAAGGCAATAGCTGGAAACTATGTACCCACACATGAATTGATTCACCAATACCCATATTTATGGAGATATGATTCAATGAAGTACTTAAGAGTATAGATTAAAAAGGACTCTGTTATGGCAGCTAAGGATCTGTGGGAAGAGATTAAACAAACGCAGATACAAAAACTGAGAAATTCGAAGCTCTGTTTCAAGAATATAAATAGCAAGATACAAGCAGTTAAAATATTTTTAGTCCCTTTAAGTTTTATACACAAGTCAGACATTTTTATCAATGACAGAAGTTGTGGACAGCAATTAATAAAGAGCTGAAGGATTTTATCTGGGAGTGGAAGACAACAAGGGTCAAGTGGGACAAGCTGATTCTTCCAACTAAGCAAGTTGGTTTGGGATTACCTGACTTGTAGTGGTATTTCAAAGTTACACAGATAAAGCTCCTATACACAGCACAAGTTAAAAGCTATAATTCAAAGTGGAAAGAGATGATGACAAAACAGGGAGGAAGCTCAAGAAAGAGAGAGAGACTGGAATTTTGGAAGCAGATTAGCAATAACCATACAGAATAATATATTCATAAAGTAGCAGAAAGCATTCTAAGTGGTAAGCCAACATGGGAATGGACAAAGGAGATTCTGCTAATAAGGATGAGTGCAATTAGGGATCCAGACAATAGGCAAGAGGGGGTTGGAATTTATTAGAGAAAACTGGCAAAGGAACCAAGGTACTGGGAGCAAATAATTAGAGAGGGAAAAGTAATACAAAGGGAGGCCAAGAATTTATTTGGACTGTAGGCTAGAGATTACCTTCCCTATTCAAAGACAAATATCAGAGTATAGGGAAAGAGAAAGAAATAGGGGGTCCTAAGCAAAAGACCAGCAGTGGTAGCATTTTTAGTAGAATCTAGAAGAGAAGCTGCTGTTAAAAAAGGGATAATTATTAGAGCATGTAACATTGCACAATAACTATAAGAATCAATCAGAGGAGGTTAATAAGGATTGGGAAGAGAGACTGGAAAAGCAATTCACAAAGAAAAAATGGAATATATCCTAAATATACAGCAAAGTCCAGATGATTTAGGATTTTTGGTTGGAAGTGTTCACAAGTATTTTTATAAAGACCATCCACGGAAGCTATACACAGCAAACTGTACTGCGAGCACTGAAACGCCACTAAATAGCTCGCACAAAATAAAATGAAGACGCGGACTTCTATGAAAAGTCCAAATTTATTAAAACAACGCTTTCACCACAAAGGCTTCATCAGACTAAAAACACAGTAAATTCCCATGCATTTAAATAGTGAAGCATGTTCACCCATAGGTTAAACCAACTTCTTTTTTTTTTCAAAACAGGTTTATTGTTTTAACATATAAGAGAAATATCATAACAATTTTATACAAGTAATTAGTTGTTCTCATTCTAATTGTGCTTATTTCCATATGGCACATTATATTCATAACATTTTTAAATTCATTGAACGAAGGAGGTGTATCTGAAATCCAATTTCTAGTTATTATTTTCCTGGCCACTGCTAGGATAGACCATAACAAGGGAAGCTTAATATTTTTAACACATTGAGGCACAGGTGTGTTGAATAATATAAGAGACTTAGAAATAATGAAATTATCTGTAAAAAGAGCCTGCAAAAATTCATTAATTGACTTCCAGTATTCTTTCAACTTCATACAATCATAAAACATATGAGCCCAGTCAGCATTAATTTCTACATTACATCTCTTACATAGATTATCTTTATTATTTATTTTATTCATCATCAAAGGTGTATAAAAAGATCTATGTAAAAATTTCCATGTATAAAGTCTCCAGACAATGGAAGATGTAGTTCTATAAGCAGATTCCAATATATATTGTTTATCTTGTTGAGTTGGTGGGTCCCCATTAATAGAGGTGAAATAATTCCAGTATGAATCTACACTGTAAAAGTTTCTTGTCTGATAATTTTATGTATATATGAAAGTTTACCTTTATCAGAAACTTTATGCTGTAAATTTAATATCAAGTAATCAATCAGTTTTGGAATAGATTCTTTAACTGTTATAGACATTAGATCTATTCTATCAATGAGATGTTGTCTAAAGATCTGAACCTCTAACCAGCAAGTTTCTCTTAGATCAAATTCTTGTTTTAAGAAATCTAGATTTTTAACTTTATTATCAGATATCAGCTGATACCAGTACTTTAGATCATTATCTATAGCTAAATGAGCTCCTTCAGAAGTAGATGACATAAGCATACCCTGAGCATACATTGTAGGGAATACAATAGGTTAAACCAACTTCTGACATCATCCACTAGAATTCAAATGCACAGCACTGAGAACAAAATATTTCATCGGGAGAATATAATTCCCAAGCTCACTCAATGGTGACTTTAAAACAATTAAAACACAAATAAGATCATTAAAAATCACTCCAGTAGTAATGCATGACATGAAAGATAAAACAAATATAAAGGCTGGTTAGCCCTATTAATATCTAAACTACAGAACATGTAAAACAGAATCTATATTTCAAGATGTTCATGAGTGCCATATTAAAATGGCATACCAACTCAGAAACTGTAAAGCTTAA
This sequence comes from Protopterus annectens, assembly GCF_019279795.1. Taxonomy (NCBI): domain Eukaryota; kingdom Metazoa; phylum Chordata; order Ceratodontiformes; family Protopteridae; genus Protopterus; species Protopterus annectens. Next base: position 1,439,863,360 of record NC_056729.1, on the reverse strand, counting down.
AAACGTATGCGCAACCATGTGCTATATGTATAAAGAATGAATATGAATGGTGGACATAACAACATAGTTCTTGCAGTTGCACGTAACACCATTGGTTACTACATTTTTTTTCTTTTGAAAGAAATGATTTTATGATGGGTGTGGCATCATGATCTTTAGATCTTGTTGTTATGTCTGGGCTATCCCAAATAGAACCAAGACGCTCTCCTCCAAAAAAAGGAATCCAATCTGGTGGTCCCCTGCCATAAACAAACTATACAACAGAAGAAACCGTTGCAGAAAAGAGGAAAGTCCCAGGATGAAAAAACTCCCTTACCAGCCTCAGTAAAAAGCTGAGATCCCTCATAAAATCCTCAAAAGCTAGTTACGAAAATAAAATTGCCAAAAATTACAAAGACAACCACAAGGCATTCTATAGTTATGTCAAGAATCTAAATGGCAATTCTCAGATATGCTCAGAGCTACAACAGAATGGCATTAAATATAATGATCCGAAGGATATTGCCAATATCCTGGCAGATTGATTTAGTGCACACTTCACCCAGGCTGTGTACTACATGAACTACAAAATGAATTGGCACCTCATCTAAGTGTCATGTTTAATCATAGCCTCACCTCAGGCTTCGTGCCCACTGAGTGGCGCACAGCTACAGTTATCCCACTCCACAAGGGGGGATCCACCCTGGACCATGGGAACTACCGTCCCATCAGTCTGACGGGCCTGATCTGCAAGGGCATGGAACGCATTATCATGGAACTTATAAACAAAGACATTGGCAACCTTCAAACACTGGACCCCACCCAGTTTGGGTTTGTGAAGGGCCGATCTCGTCTCCTGAACCTGACTGACTTCTTCGAATCAGTTTCCAGAGCTGTGGACGAGATTAAGGCGGTCCACACAGCTTACATAGACCTCGCCAAGGCCTTAGACACCATCCCCCACTCTGGAATCATAGATAAACTTACTAAGCTGGGTATAAATCCCTATATCACTCGATGGGTTGCCAACCGGCTTACTGACAGAACTCAGACTGTAAAAGTAGCAGACTCCAAATCCAGCTCCAGACAAGTGGAGTACCTCAGGGTTCAGTCCTGGTACCGCTCTCGTTTGGCATCTACTTCTCTGAAGTAAAGGCCAACACTAAGGAACTCTGGCTAACAAAGTTCGCAGATGACTGCAAACTGGGAGCCATTACTGAATCCCCAAATTATGTGGATATTCTACAAAAGGGCCTTACAGAAACAGATGCTCGGTGCCAGAGCCATGGGCTCAAGCTTAATGCCAAGAAAAAAGAAGTTATGTACTCACCTTAACTTTCCATGTTGGTAGTCCATCTCACCCTTCATTTTACATATGGGTTCAGAGCCGATCCTCAGTTCCGACTCGGCCGATTTACAAACTCGAGGACTTCTGGTTGGCTCGTGGCTAAGCAGGTATCCCATAGTGCACCAGTACAAACCCCAGATCTCGTTTGCTGCTCACTAGAAGAAATAACCACAACAGACAAACCAATACTAAAAGGGTCTCCAATCAAAGATAACCTAACCAAATTATTATTATCATCTCCAGATCTTCCAGGATGGGGGCAGGAGGGCAGGTTGGTAAAAATGAAGAGTGAAATTGACTACCAACATGGAATGTTATGGCGAGTACATAACTTCTTTATGTTGTGTAGTCCAATCTCACCTTCATTTTTACATATGGGACAGCATCCCTAGCTCCTTATTCTTGAGTGGCTCACTGGAAAATACTCTTAAGCACAGTGGAGCCAAAGGATGCTCTACCCCTGGAAGCTAAATCCAATTTGTAAAGTGTGAGGGGTAGCCCACGTAGCTGCTGCACAAATATCAAGTGGGACCCTGGCTTGAAAGGCTGCAGAGGTAGACAGCGACCTGGCAGAATGAGCCTTGACCCTGCAGGGAAAAGGTCTGCCCTCCGAACTGTAGATAAAGGCTATGCAACTGGAAATCCAGTTAGATAGTGTCACTTTAGAAACTGGTAAGCCCAATCTGGAGTCAGAAAAGGAAATTAATAGTTGATCCGATTTCCTAAAGTCCATAGTCCGCTGTAAATAAAAACGTGGCTGTCTATGAACGTCCAGCTGATGAAAACAGTATTCAGCTGTATTACAGTGATTAGGGAAGAAAACAGAGTTCTACTGAATGATTTAAGGTAGCAGGGGGACAAAGGAGGGATTAATATGCAGTGACACCCTGTCTTTGTGAAAGATCAAATAAAGTGGCCTAACAGACAAGGCTTGTAGCTCCAATACCAGTCTAGCTGACATGATAGCTACCAAAAACAGTCTTCCAAGACAAAAATTTCAATGAAGATGAGTGGGAAGGTTCAAACGGGGAAGAAGTCAGTTTGGACAACACAAAATTTAAATCCCAAGAAGCCATAGGTTCTTGCAGCGGTGGTCTCAATACAGTGGATCCTTTAAAAAAGGCCTTGCATAGTTTGAGACATTAAATTGGCATCCGGAAACCCTAACTGAAAATGAGAAATTGCCGCCAATTGGACTCTGATAGTGGCAGCGGCAGATCCTTGCTGAAAAAGCTCGGAGAAAAATTCCAAAATCACAGGGATAGAAGCATTGTAGTGATCTACATTCATTTTCTGTGCCCAAATAGAAAATCTTTTCCATTTACTGCCATACAGCCTACTAGTTGAAGGTTTATGGGAGGACATAAGAATATGCGATACTGAGGATGATACATCATGAAGCCTGACTAGGGATAGAACTGGAGCAGCCACGCTGTCAATTTGAGGGTGTGGATTGAGGGATATAGCGAACCTGACATGTGAGTCAACAGATCTGGAGCTGGGTCCGGGATCCAAGGATTGTCCAGGAAAAGAGGCTCAAGGAAGGGGAACCAGACCTGACGAGGCCAGTAAGGAGCAATGAGGATCGACTTGCTTCCCAGCCGACTGGCTTTCAGAATCACTTTGGAAATAAGAGGAAATGGAGGAAAAGCATACAGAAGCCCCAAGGGCCAATCGTGAGCCAGAGTGTCTCTGGGTGTCTTCCCTGGAGGGGGAATGAGGGAAAAATAGCTGCTGCATTTGGCATTGACTGGACTGGCAAACAGGTCGCAGCAAGGCTGTCCCCATTTCTGGAAAACCTATTCTGCTGTTTCCCGTTTCAGAGACCAATCATGAGGCAGTAGAATCACCCGGCTGAGCTTGTCTGCTATCATGTTGGTCATCCCTGGAATGTGTGTTGCAACTAGAAAGCACTGAGAAAAAAATCGCCCATTCCCAAACTCGCATGGCCTCTCGACAGAGTGGGTAAGATCTGGTACCATCTTGTTTGTTGATATATCAAACTACCGACATGCTGTCTGATTGTATCGGAATAGTCCCGAGAGGAAGAAGGTCTTGAAGTGCTTGCAACGCCAGGAGCACCGCCCTCATCTCCAGAACACTGATATGTAGGTGAGCCTTGTGTTCTTGCCATGTGCCTTGGACAGTCCTGTCGAGATAATGCCCCCCCCCCCGATCTGGGAGGCATCCGTGGTGACAGTGGCAATGGGTTGGGCAGGAACAAATTGCCCGTGATCAACTGGTTGGGAGCTATCCACCAAAGAAGGTCCTTCTTGCATGATTCCGTCAGCAGGATAGGATGACTCAGCAAGAGATACTGGAAGGACCATTGGGAAGACAGAAGCCACTGGAGAATTCTCATGTGCAACCTGGCTAATGGTACTGATAGAATGGTGGAAGCCATAATCCCGAGGAGCTGAAGAACCCACTTCACTTTGACCTTCCGCAACGGGAGAAAACAGTGAATTTGAGAGATTAAATTTTGTGCCCTTTCGGCAGGGAGACGAGCTGTCATGTTCACTGTGTCTACCTCTGCGCCTATAAAAATCACAGACTGAGAGGGCAATAATGCAGATTTTTCCCAATTTATGGAGATCCCTAACTAAGCACAAAGTTGAATAGTGGCATCCCTGTTTTGGAGGAGTAGATGCATGGTGGGGGCGGCCAGGAACCAGTCATCCAAATACAGAAACACCTGGAATCCCAGACGTCTCAGGTGAGCTGTCACTACTGCCATGCATTTGGTGAACACCCTGGGGGCTGTGGTGAGACCAAAGGGCAGAGCACGAAACTGATATTGACTGGGTCCTAGCCGGAAGCTTAGATAGCTCCTGGATGTCTTGTTCATTTTTATATGGTAGTAGGCGTCTTGGGAGATCTAGAGAGCACATCCAATAGTCTTTCCCTAACAACGGGAGTGTCGACTGCAGTGTTAACATCTGAAACGTGTCCTTCTTCACGGATTCATTTAATCTGCTGAGGTCCAATATTGGCCTCCAATCTCCGGTTCATTTTGGTACTAAAAAAGAACCTGGAGTAAGTTCCGGATCCTATCTGGTCGTCTGCTGGGATGGACTGGATGATTCTTTTTAAGAGCAACTTGTTGATCTCCACAGTTGCCTGATCCCTGTGATTGGGTGGTACATCTGGGATCTTCTTAGGAACAAACGGTGGAAGGGAAAAGAGTATGCTATAGCCTCTGGTAACAACTCTTTGTACCCACTTGTCTTGAGTGATATTTAGCCAGGCTTCTGGATACAAAGAAATGCGACCCCCGGCCGGCCCCAGAGAAACGCAGTCGGGCCCCACATCAGGAGCGCTGATAAGGCAGTCCCCCGAAAGGAATCACGGCCTTGCTGGTATTGCGGACCGCCCCTGCCTCTAGGGCAATGTCTCCCATTTCCTCCTCCTCCTCTGAAGGAGGGTTCACCCTGCGTGTCCAGAAAGACCCTCTGGGACTTTTTGAACCACATTTTACCGCCCCTTTGACCTTTGGGGTATGGTCTAGAGGGAACAGTAAAACGTACTCACACGGCAGAAAGCATCTTTCCTTCTTGCTCACACCGAGTGAGTGCATCCTTCACCTTAGAAACAAACAATGAGGAACCATCAAATGGGGCATTGGTGAAAGTAGACATGAACGGTTCCGCAAAATTACACAAGCGCATCCAGGAGTGACGCCTCAGGGTAATTCTTGAACCCGCTGCTCTACTCGCTCCATCAGTGGCATAGGAGATAAGCCGCATGGAGGAGTTAACTATAGAATTTAAGGTGGACAACTGAGCAGAAACCTTGTCAGGCACTCCCTCAGTACACGCACCTTGTAAAGAATCTCCTAACTCCTTGAGGAGATCCCTCTGCAATCTTGTGAAGTGAATGAGACAGTTCAACGATCAAAGGGTAAATGCCGCTGAACTAAAGCTACGCTTCCCAAATCTGTCCATCTGTCGAGAATCCTTGTTTGGCGGATGAACAGAGGAAGAAGTCTCTGCCAGCTCCTTCTTTGTGGCCGCCGCCACCACCATGGCATCTATGGGAATGCCCTTACCCAAGAGGCAGAAGGTTGAGACCCAAAAGCCTTCATGTACACAGACTCCTCATCAGAAGGGTTGACAGTGGGCCAGTCGCACCTCTGCTTAAGGATCTCCAGGATATCCACAAAGGAGACATCAGAGGATGACTTGGGGGACCCTTCCGACTCCTCAAGGTCAGTGTCCAATGTCAAAGAATCCTGAGAGTCAACATGCTTCCTCTTACATAACCTCTTCCGGGGATGCCTCGGAAGAGTGGGGGCCAACAGCCGATGGCTCCTGAGACTGTGGGTCTCTGCTGTCTCTGGAGAGAGTAGGGGCTAAGACCGAAGTGGGTGCTCTTGGGGGGAAGAGTGCTGGTACCACTGGTAGAAGCTGGAGAATGAGAGAGCACGCTCATCATCTCAAACGTCGACCTCTCCGGCTTCAAAGACCTCCCCCACTCTGAAAAGACAAAGGTTGACGTCGGAGCCAGAGCCGTCAGCACCGAGGTGGATGCAGGGTCCGAGCTCACCCTGGCTGGCCTTGCACCGACAGGAGAGCTTGTCCCTGATATGACAGAACCCTCCCGCGCGTGTCGAGCTGAACCTGGCTCCAAAGCAGCAAAAAAGGGAGCTGGAAACGATAGTTCTTCTGGTGGCACCAAGCACTCTGGCTCCAAAGGGCCAACATGGCTCGGAGAAGGAATAGCAGACAAGGGCAAAGCTGGATCGAGTGGCTCCGGAGCCGACTGGGTCGGAACCAACAATAATTTTGGTAAAGCAGACTACTTCAAAAGTCTCAACACTACCCTCTCCACATCTTCTTCCGAAAGGCTCCTGGAAGACCTGGAAGACATAGTAGGGGATCTTGACCGAGGGGGGACTGGAGACTTCAGTAACACGGAAAAGTACAGTTGTGTACACTTACCATAAATGTAGATGTTCGAGTGTATTCACTGTTGCAGTCATTACATTTGGGTAATCTGCTGGCAGGTTGCCCTCAGTCGGCCTGATTAACAAAGTTTTGGGTCCTGCATCAGTTGCTGTCCCTTCTTCCATGACATCAGGTCGTCAGGGGTATAAAGCATGCAGCAGATGCCATTACATCAGTTTTTCTTGCCCCAAATGTCATGTGCCCCCCAAATGGGGAGCAATATATATATATATATATATATATATATATATATATATATATATATATATATATATATATATATATATATGTGTGTGTGTGTGTGTGTATATAATATAAAACGCAAAACATATACCTCCAAACAAAAGCAAATACAGCAAAAAGGCCTTTAAAGATAGTAACAGAAATGACAGGTATAGTTAGAGAAAAACAGGGAGCTGGAGGGAGGGTAACCAGGACTGCAACAGTGAATACACTCGAACATCTACATTTATGGTAAGTGTACACAACTGTACTATGCTCTTCGTATTTCACTGTTGCAGTCATTACATTTGGGTAGAATCCCAAAGCTATGGTTGGGAGGATGGATTTATACAGCATTAGGAGCAGCTATAAGGCCCTGCAGGACAGCAGTGGCAAAGCCAGCTCTGGATTTAGAGAACAGAGGTAAATGGTAATATTTGGTGAATGTATGAACTGAGCTCCAGGTAGCAGCTTCTAGAATGTTTCTGGTAGGAACCCCTCAGAGAAAGGCTGCAGAAGTAGATGCAGCCCAGACGGAATGAGATCTGATCTTACTGGGGACAGGTTTACCATGGTGAATATAACAGAAACAAATACAATGGCTTATCCATTTGGAAATAGTTTGCTTTGAAATAGCCTTTCCCTCTGCCCCTGCAGCAAATGCCACCAATAGTTGTTCAGATTTTCTTAGAGATTTTGTCCTGTTTAAGTAGAATCTTTGTTGTCTGTGTACATCCAATGAATGCAGAATCCGCTCACCCTTGTGTTCTGTGGATTTGGAAAGAAAGTTGGCAGATGAATGGTCTGATTAAGAGCCACACTAGATACCACCTTAGGCATAAAAGATGGACTGGTCCTGAGAGCCACCCTGTCCAAGTAAAAAATAATGAAAGGCTCCATTGCCATAAGAGCCTGTAGTTCTGAAATCCTTCTAGCTGAAGTGACTGCTAAAAGAAAAGCTGTTTTCCAAGAGAGAAATTTTAGGTCTGCAGTAGCAGCTGGCTCAAAAGGAGCTAGGGTGAGTTTTTCCAAAACAAAATTGAGGTCCCATGCAGGAGTTGGTGCTCTCCTGGGAGGTCTTAAATTTTTGGCCCCTCTGAGATACTGCTTTAGCAGAGGATGAGAAAAAAGGGGAGGCTCTGTGTTGTAATGAGCTGAAATGGCAAAGGCATGGATTTTTATGGAAGAAAAAGATAGGCCCTTGTGAAGCATCTCAGTTAAATATTGCAGAATCTGAGGAATATTGGGTATTGCTGTGCTTACTCCTGGTGCTTGGTTCCAGGCACAGAATCTCTTCCATTTGTCAGCAAAAGATTTTCTAGTACTAGGCCTTCTAGCCTCTAAAATGACATCCATCACAGGTTTGCTGAGAGATGTAAAGGGTGAAATTAGTTGATTAGCCACGCTGCGAGATTCAAAGTTTGGAGCAGAGTGTGCAGAATTTGGTAGTTCTGTTGAGACAGTAGGTAAGGTGTCGGAGGCAGGTGCCACGGAGGAAGGTGTGACATTGCGCAGGAGCGGGTACCAGTGTTGGCGAGGCCAGTCTGGAGCAATCAGTATCATTTTTGGTTTGTCCTGTCTGACTTTTAGTAGGACTTTGGTGAGCAGAGTGGGAAAGGCATAGACTGTCAGGTTTTTCCAGCTGAAGGATAGAGCATCCACTTTCCAAGCTTTTTTGTGATGAATTCTTGTGCAGAATTTGTCCAACTGACAGTTTTGGGGTGAGGCAAAAAGATCTATGTCTGGGCTCCCACATTTGCGTGTCAACATGCTGAAAATTTGTGGTTCCAGTTTCCATTTGTGTGGGTCCATAAGATTTCTGCTTAGTTCGTTTGCCAGAGTATTTTGCTTTCCTGGCAGGAATTGAGCTTGTAGATGTATCTAAGTCAAGGCTGTGTTCCACAATGCCATGGCTAGTTTGCAAAGGGGGTAGGAATGTGTACCCCTCTGATTGTTTATGTACCACAGGACTGTGGTGTTGTCTGTCTTTATCAGTAGTTGACCTGGATGAAGGTAGTCCTTGAAGGCTGTCAGAGCATTCTGTACAGCTAGCATCTCTTTCTGACTGATATGTAGGCGCATTTGATTTGGACTCCATTTGTCCTGAATGCATCTCCCTGCCAGATGTGCCCCCCAAGCATAGTCTGATGCGTCTGTAGTCAGGGTTTGGGTGGCAGGGGGTGGAGTGATTGACAGTCCCTTGTTTTGGTGGCAGGTCTCTGCCCACCATAGGAACTCTAGTTGCAGGCAAGGTATGATAGGAATCATTGTTTCCAGGCTGTGACAATGTTGACTCCATAAGCTTTTTAGGTACCATTGAAGTTTCCTCATATGCAGTCTTGCATATGGAATTAGATGAATGCAGGAGGCCATGAACCCCAAGGCCTGCAGAATTTGTCTTGCGCATAGCTGGGTTTTTGTGGCCACCTGTTTGAAGCAAGTCATCAATTGAATTTGCTTTTCTGACGTAAGGTAATTCATCTGGGCAGTTGTATTCAAGCTTGCACCCAGGAATGTAATTTTTTTGAGAGGGTACCAGTTGTGATTTCTTTTCGTTTATGGTGTAGCCTAGACAAGTTAGAACCCTTTTTACAAACGCCAGATGGTTTAGAAGAGCGTCCTTATTTTCTGCCTGAATTAGACAGTCGTCCAGGTATGGATAAATTTGAATATTTCTTTGCCTGCAAAATGCAATTACTGGTGCCAGACACTGTGAATACCCTGGGTGCAGTAGTTAAGCCAAAGGGCAGTGCAGAGAACTGGTAATGGAAGTAGCCTGCTTTGAAGTGGAGGTATCTTCTGCAAGAATACCTGATTGGGATATGCAGGTACGCCTCCTTTAAGTCTAGAATTACAAACCAGGCATCTTTGCCTAGCATAGGTAGTAACTGTTGAAGAGTCAGCATTTTGAATTTTGGAATGTCCAGAAATGTATTTAGAATGGATAAGTCCAGAATTGGATGCCATGATTTGTCTTTTCTGGGTACCAGGAAAAGTCGTGAATAAAAACCTTGTCCCTTTTCCTTTTCTGGTACTGGTTGAATAGCCCCCATATTCATGAGGGACATAACTTGTTTCTGTGCCTCTGCCCACTGATTCGGAGGCAGATCTGGCCATCCATTTGGGATTGGCAACATGTGGAAATGAAATCTGTTTCCCTGGGATAATATATTTAAAACCCATTTGTCCTTGGTTATCAGTTGCCAGTTTCGTGCATGAAGTGCCAGTTTTCCCCCAAAGGGGTAGCCAAAAGATAGGTACTTGGTGACTGCAATGGAAAGTCATTGAGACTGTTTACCATAGGGAGGTGCCTTGTTGCTTCCAGATTTGGAGGTGGAGGCACCCCATTGCTTTGTTCTAAAAGTTCCTTGCGACTGAAACCTGGAGCCTTTGGAATGTCTGGATTTGACCTGAGCAGCTCTCGTGGGTATTGGAAAGGACCAGTTCTTAGTAGGCCAGTGCCTACTAAATCTGGGTGGCTGCACTTGTAAGAAATCTTTCACAGTTTGCATAGATTTAGCTTTACCTTCCATCTTTTTCAAAAATTCAGCCTTATTATCAAAGAGACTGTCCTGTTGTAATGGAGCATCCAACAATTTTGCTTTAACATGGTCAGGCAGACTTTGCTCCTTGAGCCAAGCATGCCTTCTTATCACAGACCCAGTTACAGCAGCCCTGCAAGAGACCTCCAAGGAATCAAAACACATTGCAAAGTATGTTTTCCAACTTGTTCAGATGAACGTAATAAATCCTGCAACTCTATTTTCCACACAGTCAGAAATCAACATAATTTTCTGTTTAAGTAAACCCATGACATGCTGTTGATATTTAAGCATATGAAATTGACAGTTTAAAGCCCTGATTGCCAAGGTTGCAGACGTGTAAACCTTCTTACCCCATCTATCCAGCGCCCTGGAATCTCTGTCAGAAGGGGTAGGATTTTTAGCAGTACAGGCCTTAACTCCCTTGGAACCCTGAGAAATGGTTTCAGGGTCAGCAGCAGTACGGTTTTTGAAAAGGAATTTGTGGGAGTCAGGAACCCTGTAGTATCTGCCTGGCTTACTAGGAGCCAGAGGCAGGGAATCAGGAGTCATACTGGATTCTTGAGAAAACATCATCAACAATGTCTAGAACAGGAGGTATAGCCAAAGGCCTATGCTAAGGAAGAAGAAGAAAATCCCTAAGTCTCTTTTTAGATTCAGAGAAATCCTGACTCTCCCAGTGGAAGTGTTCCCTTAAGGTATGTAAAGTTTCTCCAAAAGAAAAATCCTCGGGGGGAGAAGCAGAAGGGATGGAGTCTTCTGCATCAGAGTCCTCATAAGTATGTATAGATAAATCCTTATCGGAAGAGGAATCAGAAGAAATGGAGACCTGATGTGAAGATTCATAGTCAGTGCCTTGCCTAGGCATCTTAGCAGGGGGGATGGGTACTCCTGATCAAGGTAATTAAATCTTCAGCCATTTTGCTCATTTGTTTTTTAGGCATTGGGGCCTGTACACATGGCCCAAGCGTCTGTTTTTTAGACACAGAAGTTTTTGGCCTTAGTTTTGAAGATGGCGTTGGTTTAATATACAAATCTTTAGGCCTGAAAACACCCTCAGAATCCGGTGCCCGCTCACTGGCTCCAGACCCATCTAAGGTAGAGACATCCGCGGGTTCAATACTTAATGCTTCTCACGGCACACCGGACTCCGAATGGGTCTCAGTAGAGGCCTGCGAACCAAAGTAGCAGGTATCAGGGGCTGAGAAAGCACCTCACTGAGTACAGGCGAACCGGCGACTGGCTTAGGAGAAGCATAGTCGTCGGTTTTGGACCTCGACGGTCTGTCTGTCTTTTTCTTTGTGTTTTTTTAGGTATTCCAGTAGTCGGATTGCTAACCGATGACATTTCTGGATAGTTAAATCTTGAGCCAAAATATTTAGAAGCAAAAATGCACAGACGTTTAATCGTGCATCGATTAAATTTAGCAAAAAACCGACAGCAAGGCACATTTTGGTCAGGGCCTAGGCAAGGAATACAGTACAAATGAAAATCCTTATGAGGCATTTGCTTCCCACAAGTAATGCAATTATTAACTTTTACTGACATCGGTAAGGAGCAAGAAAAAGTTTCCCCAACGGGGTACTTGGCTTTTAGTTGAAGACTTTGGTTCTGAAACTCGAAAATGAAAATTTCAGGAGTCGGCTGACCGGCACTTGCAAACTGCTTCTGCTTCGGGCACTGCGTGGTAAGAAAGACTGATGTAATGGCGTCGGCTGCATGTTTTATACCCCTGATGACCTGACGTCATGGAAGAAGGGTCAGCAACCGAAGCAAGGACCCAAGATTTTGTTATCAGGCCGACTGAGGGCAACCTGCCAGCAGATTACCCAAATGCAATGACTGCAACAGTGAAACACAAAGAACACCCTGTAGGGAATTGACAGATCGGCTCAGAGTAGCAGATTCAATTGCTGATTCAATCGGTTCAGAAGTCGGCTCCGAAACACTTGGAACTGACTCTGACACCATAATGGTGCTCTCCTTTAGCTCCGAAGGCTGTGGGAGTCGAGGTGGCAGATTCTGACTGTTTAGGAGGCGGCTCCGAGACACCAGCCAGTGCCGGAGAAGGCCTTTTTGAAGACTTTGATTTGCCAGACTTGGAGGAAGCCGAAGAACTGGATAGAACTTCCTCAAAGGATGGTTTTAGTAGACCCTTGAGTATAAGCTTGTTCTTTCTCTCCTGTTCCACCCTAGGAAAGAAAGCATGTCAGAACAAGCACGATTCCTGCAAGTGGATGGCCCCTAAACAGTAGACACAGCTACTGTGGCCATCCATTAAAGAAATCTTTTAGGAGCATTTCATGCACTTTTTAAAACCAGAAGGTTTGTGCTCCTTACTCTCTTTAGACATTCCACACACACGCAACACCCAGGAAAGGAGGAAGAAGAAGGGGAGAGGACTAGGTCCTCTAACTATAATGGGCCTAGCCCTACAGAAGGAAGTACCATGAGGACTAGGTCCTCTAACTTAAATGGGCCTAGCCCGGCGGAACAGAAAACTAGGTCTTCTAATTTAATCAGACCAGAAAAAGGAAAAACTCACGGACACAGAAGCTGTAATGACTATTTAGCAAAAATATAAGAATAAAAGTCCAACCCTAAGTAATTAACAAGCGGATCCTTGCCAAAAATACAATCTCTGAAGAACTAAGCTGACTGTCAAATAGAAACCCAATAACGGTCAGAAACAACAGGAGCCCCTGTTAACTACCAGCGGAAAACCGCCAAAAACTAACACTATCTGATACAGAAAACAAAACAAAGCACAACGGCGCCTACAAGAAACTCTAAACTGGCACACCGGATACCAGACTAACAAGTTTAAACTAAAGATTGCACCAAAAGGGCAAACAACGCAACTGCCTAGGATAATAGCAACCCTAACAACACAATATTAACTCTAATACTATATTTAAATAGAAAAGAATTTGACACTAAGCCAGAGCCAAGAGAAGCACGACCAAACTCATCGACGCGGCAAACGAGATCTGTGGTTTGTACTGGTGCACTATGGGATACCTGCTTAGCCACGAGCCAACCAAAAGTCTTCGAGCTTGTAAATCAGCCGAGTCGGAGCAGAGGATCGGCTCTGAACCCATATGTAAAAATGACGGTGAGATTGGACTACACAACACTGTATAGTTATCCCCTTTGGGAAAAACTATGTACCCATGAATTACCACATAGGTGGCAATACACTAAACACTGAAAGTGTGATGAGAGACTTAGGGACACAGGTGGACAGTGGTCTCACATTCGATAACCACATTGCCACAACAGTCAGGAAATCCTTCTATGTGGCACACCTCATCACTAAGGGTTTGTCATCCAGAAAAAAGGAGGTCATTGTCCCACTGTACTCATCCCTCATTAGACCCATTATAAAGTACAATGCCCAGTTTGGTATGCATCTCACAAGACATCTGCAACAGCTGGAAAGGTCGCAGAAATACCTCACTAAAAGAATCACAGGCCTAAAGCAGATACCCTATACTGACCGTCCAAAAAAAACACCAGCTATAGTCTGTCGCATATCTTGTACTCAGAGGCGATCTCTGCTTAACATACAAGGCCATGTCAAACCCTGAACTGTTGGACATGCTCCACTTAAAGAAATCCCAATCCCTCAAAGCCATGGGAGGCAAAGACCTTAACTATTATGTCAGCTGTTTAGTCATGACCCTTCCCAGACATATTCTCAGATACTGCTATATCAAAAGACATTCTTCATGTCCAGCACTACCATGGGCATAAATGTGAATGCAAGGAACTATTTGGAACATCTTTAGGAAGTGCCTAGGTTTAAGCACAAAACTTGAATTTGATTTTCTGTAAGTGAAGGTTAAAGTTGCTGACATCCTGCATTGGTTGGAACTTAAATGTTGGGACAAGGAAAAAAGAAGGGGACTCCACTTCTTCAAGCAGACCCGTAACCAGTGGTGTTCCACAGAGTTAGTTCTGGGACCCCCTACAGTTCAGAATCTACTTCTCCGAAGTACAGGCTAAAACTAAGGGACTGTGGCTGACAAAGTTAGCTGATGACTGCAGACTGGAAACGATCACTGAAACCCCTAGTGATATCAACATCCTGCAAGAAGGTCTTACATAGACAAATGACTGGTGCCAAAGTCATGGGAGTTGGGAGGGTGGCCTAATGGTTAAGGTGTTTGCCTTACAAACACAAGGTACAGGGTTTGAATCTCACAGGGGATAATTGGCTAGGCTTAAAATGGCTCGCAAGGGCAGTTAGCCTAGTACTAATCTATGAACGTATGAACCTATGGTCTTAAATGTAATGCAAAATAATGCATCATCCCCTTTGTCAATGGTGTTGTTCCTGCAAACTACCACATCAATAGCGACACCCTAAGCAGACAATGAGTGGTGAGAGATATTGGCACACAGATTGACAGCAACCTTAACTTTGATCAACATCCCTCCACAGTGGTAAGAAGGACATTGTATATTGCTCATCTCAGAAGTAACAGCATTGCCTCCAGAAGAAAAAAAAAATAGGTCATAACCCTCTGTATACTTCCCTCATCAGGCCAATAATAGAGTACAATGCTCCCTTTGTTATGTTCCTTTCCAAATACCTGCAGCAATTGGAGAGACCACAAAGGTTCCTTACAAAGAAAATTCAGGGTCTTCAAGATCTGTCTTAAGTGGACAGACTGACATCATTGTCATTTCACTCTGCGTCATACAGACTGCTCAGAGGTGACCTGTGCCTTGCATAGAGAGCAATCTATGACTCAGCTTTAATGGAAAAGCTGCACATTTGCAAGTTAAATGGCACACAGGTCACTTGCTCAAAGGACCTTAACCTGGTATGTGACATCAACAGAACTTGCTGGAGAGACAGATTTGTCTCACAGACATTGCCCCAACTTTGGGACAAGCTTCCTACTCAGGTTAAGCAAAGCCCCTTGTTGGCCTTATTTAAGAGCAATTTGAATTATTGGATGGGTAAACAGAAACTCACAGCAGAGGTTCCACCTGTGTCCCTCTTGGACAGGGGCAAATGTGCTGATTTTAGTTCTTGCTTGAACCAGACAACCTTGAGAACACAGGTTGAGCTTGGCTAGGCTTGTAAGGGCTCTGGGGTCATTAGCCTAGTAACCTCCTATGATCCTATAAGAAAGAGGGACATCCCTCCCATTCAGTCTCTCAAAACAGGACATCCTCTAAAGCTCCTTTGAGAAGTAATATCTCTACCTATCCCAAGAGCTCAGCAGATATGAACTGAACCACCAGCAGATCACTTTCTGGAGGAGGACCAACAGGCTCCAATGGTGATCAAAGCTAGAACATACTGGTCCCTTCGATGATTCTCTAAGCCAGGACAAATCCAAAGAACTACCTCACTGAGATGGGAAGCTGTCCAAAACTATAGTCAGACTGCTGTGGGCCCTTCAGGAGTCAATAACTTGACTATCAGCACTGAAGGATGCAAGACCTTTATGATATCTGAGGGCCTTTCTAAGGCAAGGAGGAGACCTCCTCTCCTTTTCAGGTTGCCAGGTCTAAAAGAGAAAGGGGTGGAAGTGAATATTAGGAGATCAATACTGCACTTCACAGAAGTGAGGGCCTGTCTTCCCTTCTAAAGGCAATCAACCAGGTTCAGTTGAGGCTAGCCAAACAGTACATTTCCACCAAAAGTGAGCATCTGGAATTTCATTTGTGTGCTCCTCCTTGAGGGGAGGCAACCTAAGCAACTCCACAGTGAAAAGACACATGCCCACTCTTTTGCCTGTGGCCCTTGCCCAAGTGTCACTGCAATCAAAATTATAATGGGCATATATTTGTGAAGGGTCTTACACAGTTCCTCCCTGAGCCCAGACTTAGGGAGGCTTTCCAGTTCAGTCAAAAACCTCCGTCTCAAAAGTTATAGTTAATGAAACAGGTACAATGAACCACTGACAGCCCTGAGCCCAGGTGCAGTAGACAAATATGTCCTCTTGCTACAAACGCCTAAAGGTCTATACTACTTTTCTGGCAGAACGTGACAAAATGTGGTACCATCCTGGACTGAAGCTGGACCAAAGAGTTCACAGCAGAATAAGCACTGGGATGACTCGGGAGTTGATCTGACCACTTAGATGACATTCTGTAAAAGGTATAACCCTCTTTCAGGGACAAAAGGGTAGAATTGGTATGTGTACACGCTGTTCTGATCTGAAAACACCATAACGATAGGCTCCAATGAAAGCATGTTCAAGGGTTTTCAGACTTCTTGGCATTTTGCAGGAGATAGAAAAAGGGTTAAGAAGTAATTCTAAACCATTCCTCTTCAACCAGACAGGATTTTTTAAAGAAGGGAGCATCAAGAGGGCTCAAGTACACAGGAAAGGGTGGACTAATCATCCCTGTCCATCCTAGGGGTAGTGGCCTGGAGGTTCTCAAGTCATCACAGGATAACCACCATTGCTGCACATGAATGTCAGCCTAAGTAAAGGTTAGTGTACCAAAGACCAGCAATACCCCTCAATAGATCAAGAACCATTGATTGATTTCAAACAAGCAAGATGTATTGTAGTATGGACAGGAGAGGAGGATAGCACAGGATGCAGTCTTAACTCCCTAAAGCTGAGCTCCCACATGCATTTCTGAAACTCTCAATCATCATGCATCTGCCTGATGTAAAGGCTGCATGCCTGATGTAAAGGCTCCAAAGCAGAATTACCACATAACCCCCTCAAACTGAGATCTACTGGCCCATGCCTAGTACCAAGTACCCCTGATCCATGAGAGAATGACTGACAAGACTGGCCTCTACTATCAGACTAGCCATCCATAGGCTCTAGACAATCATCCACTCCTCTGTTGAGCACATTTGCTAACCCTGTAGTGCAAGACATTTCATTCATCTGACAGCAGCTCCCCCGCCCCCAATGCACACACACATTCCATTTACCAACTTTTCTGTCTGCATTTTTTTTTTATTTTGGTTTAACACATTCCAATCAATTCAATGGAATACAGTAATTGCTTATTTGGACTTCTAATTTGAACAGGGTTTAATACAGGTTTCTTTTAGAGGCTGTCTTGTGGTATTTTTGCAGTCTAGTTCTGAGGTAAGTTTTTACATATGTTTGGTTGTTTTGTGCTGAAGTTTTTTTTAATAGCTACTGTTATTTTACAGTCTATGAAGAGCTTAACTCATTCTCACCTAAGCTGCCAGCCCCACCATGTTCCTCTCCAAGCTTGAA
Organism: Protopterus annectens; assembly: GCF_019279795.1. Lineage (NCBI taxonomy): Eukaryota > Metazoa > Chordata > Ceratodontiformes > Protopteridae > Protopterus > Protopterus annectens. Next base: position 1,439,846,109 of record NC_056729.1, on the reverse strand, counting down.
GAATTAGATGTGGGGCTGCTTTGTCTCAGTAAAGTTTACAGCATTTCACAGGCAGACCACACAGCATTACTGTTACAAAGTAGTTCACTCACAGTATTAAATTTGCAATATTTGCTGCAATGATTAAGCAGCTTAAATGTGAAAAATATAAGGCAAAAACTATTTAACTTGATCAGAGCTCCAGTCAACTGCTGTGCAGTATGACGGTACAAAGGAATCTCAACATCTGAGCGTTAGCTGATACGAATGAGTTCATCTGCTTTAGTGTACATGTTTTGAATCTGGTCAGTTTTGCTGGTAATGTCATTTTCTAACTGTCTGGATACACTTTTTTTTTTTTACTCTTTTTTTTTTTTTTTACGTTTTTGGGGTAAAAAATAGAACAACAGATATTTGCTGATGTGGTTATAGCAGTGAGAAGTACTTAAGAAAAAGGAAATGTGGAGATAAAATAACACGAAGTCTGACTCAAATATTTTTAGCATTTTCAGCATACCCATTTATTACAATCTAATGTTAGGATGAATATATAGAAATGTATCTTTACATATAGCTATAAATACAAGTAGTTAGAGACCCTGACAAGTGTGCACACATAGACAACATGATTATTTATTGACTGTTAATGAGATTATAGAGCGAAGTAAAATAGCAGATTTTGAACACATACTTTGTGATATTAATCCTGTAAAGAAGTTTTGATATGCAATAACCAAGACAGCTAGATGCTTTATCAACAACATAGGTAGATACCAGGCTATTGGCCCTAGGGCCTATATAAGCCTACCCAAAAAGGTACCCTGGCCTTCGCCACCCAAGAAAATTATTTTCCTGCAGCCCTGCCGAGCAGAGCCACAGAGGTGATCCCCGGGGTGAATTTCCCATTTCCCATCCAATCATTAAGATTTTTCTTGAAGAGTGCTAATGAGGAGCTTTGTTTGATATAGACAGGTAGCTTGTTCCAGAGTATGGGAAGTCTCTGGGACAGGAATCTATCCCTCCAGCATGTTCTGTTTGTTCTGGTGACAAGGTTTAGGTCCCTAGTGCGTGTAGCTTGGAGGGATTGGGATTTCTTTAAGTGGAGCATGTCCAACAGCTCTGGGTTTGACATAGCTTTGTATGTTAGGCAGAGATCACCTCTGAGTAGGCGATATGCAACGGAGTAAAGCTGGAGTTTTTTGAGACGGTCTGTGTAGGGCATCTGTTTGAGGCAGGTAATCCTCTTTTTCAGATATTTCTGCGGCATTTCCAGTTGTTGCAGAGGTCTTGTGAGGTACATACCAAAATGGGTGTTCTACTCTATAATGGGTCTAACAAGTGACGAGCAGAAGGGAACAATGACCTCTTTTTTCCTGGATGAGAAACCTTTTGTGATTAGGTGTGCCACGTAGAAGGATTTCCTGACTACTGTGGCAATGTGATTATCAAAGGAGAGACTACTGTCCACCTGTGTCCCAAGGTCTCTTATCACACTTTCAGTGTTAAGTAGACTAACACCTATGTGGTAGCTCATGGGTACAGAGTTTTTACCATAGGGGATGACCATGCACTTTTTGGCATTGAGCTTGAGGCCATGACTTTGACACCAGGCATCTGTCTCAGTGAGGCCCTTTTGTATGCTGTCCAGCATCATTAGGAGTTTCAGTTATGGCTCCTAGTTTGCAGTCATCTGCAAACTTCATTAGCCAAAGACCTTCTGTGTTAGCCCGCATTTCAGAAAAGTAGATACCAAACAGGAGAGGACCCAGGACTGAACCCTGTGTTACTACACTTGTCATTGGTCTGAAGTCGGATTTGGGATCAGCTACTTTCACAGTGTGGGTTGTGTCAGTGAGCCAGTTGGCAACCCATCTTGTGACATAGGGATTTATACCTAGTTTAGTGAGTTTAGCTATAATTCCAGAGTGGGGGATGGTGTCAAAAGCCTTGGCAAGATCTAGATAGGCTGTGTGAACCACCTTACCCTCGTTTACGGCTTTGGTGACAGCTTCAAAGAAGTCCATCAGGCTTAGGAGACATGATCTGCCTTTTACAAACCCAAACTGGGTGGGGTCCAGAGTTTGGAGATTACTAATGCCTTTGGTAATAAGTTCCATGAAGATACGTTCCATGGCCTTGCAGACCAGTCTCGATTGGCTAATGTGGCGGTAGTTCCCCTGGGTCCGTGATGGTTCCCCCTTTGTGGAGTGGGATAACAATTACTGTGCGCCATTCAGTGGGCACAAAGCCTGAGCTGAGGCTATGATTGAACACGTTGCTTAGGTGGGGTGCCAGTTCATTCTGTAGTTCGTATAGAACGCAGTCTGGGATGCTGTCAGGTCCCATGGATGCTGTGTTCTTAGCTTTGGAAAATGTAGTTTTTACCTGTGCAGCCGTGATTACAGGAAGTTTGCATTCTTCCAATATAGAGATGGGCCCTTTAGGGGACGAGAGAGGGGTAAAGTTAGCACTGAACCTATCTGCCAGGATGTTGGCAATATCAGTTGGTTCTGTATATTTAGAGCCATTGCGCTGTAACTCACAGCAGATCTGAGTGTTGCCATTGAGATTCTTGACATAGCTATAGGATGCTTTGTGGTTGTCTTTAGAATCAGTGGCGATTTTGATTTCGTAACTAGCTTTGAAGGATTTTATGAGGGATCTCAGCTTCTTACGGAGGCTGACGAGGGAGTTCCTCCAATCATGGGATTTTACTCTTTTTTGCAACAGTTTCTTTCTTCTGTTGTAGAGTTTGTTTATGGCAGGGGACCACCACATTGGCCTCCTTTTTTTGGAGGATAGCATTTTGGTTCCGTTAGGGATAGCACGATCCATGCACTCGTCTAAGTGCTTATAAAGTACATTTGTGTAGGATTCAGTCGTACCTCTATCGTCCATCTGCATGGGTGTCGTGAGTTTGCCACATCTGTCTTAAGAAGCGTGACGTTGCCTTTGGAGAAATTTTTTAAGGTGGTTTCCCTAGTGGGGAGTGGGGGCGGGATGTGGATGTCTAGGGTGATTAGCTTGTGGTCGGATCTGACCAATGAGGAATTGACCTCTGGTGTGGAACACCGGTCGCCCATGTTGGCAATGACCAGGTCTAGGATACTGCTGCCCCTGGTGGGGGTGTGGATAAGTTGATTCAAGGCGTTGAAATTTATGAATTCCAGAAAACGTTGAGCAAAAGGAGTTGGTACACAAGTAGTTTTCCCAGTTAGTGGTGGGGTAGTTGAAATCACCCATTATTGGGTGTTGGGTTGTACCCTAATATTTTCCAGTGTATCACGAAATGAGGACTGGGAATCCTGGGCATGGTGGGGGATCTGTAGCAAGTTACAATTTGGATTGCAGTCTTGCCCATAGTTAGTTGCACTTGGATAATCTCGGATCCTTAATGAATATGGACACACCTCCACCTTTAGCGTTTCGGTCCAGGTTAGATGGCCGAAAGGTGTGGCATGAATTATAGCCTGGTAATGCAGAGGTACTCTCTGGAGGCTTGAACCAGGTCTCCTCACTGCACAGATGTCAATGTTCTCCATTTTAAGGAGTGCCTCGAGTGAATGTATTTTGAGGTTTAGACTTCTAGCACTGAGTAGCATTACCCTCAGACTTTGCTTGTTTGTACCTGTTATGGTGGTGAATTTGTCATTTGAACCTTGCCTAAAAAAGGCACTATAGGGGTGGCAAGAGCCTTAGCCAGTATCCAGAATCCCAAGGGCGACAGGTGCAGGCCATCTCTGGCAAAGCATCATGGTCTGTCGATCATGTCATCCCAGGCATACAGATACTGGATCCCCTTAGAATGACACCAGAAGCTTAGTCAATTGTTGAAGTCAATCATTTTGTCCTTGTACCGTGGTAGCATTCTTTGTGATGGCAGGATGCTACTCAGGACTAGGGTCATACCTGCCTGGGCTACAAGATCGGAGAGCTCCTCCATTTCTCTTTTCATGAAGTCCAGGGAGGTGCATCTCAGCTCATTCACAGCAACATGGACAATGACAGAGTCATATTTGTACTTGTTGTGGAGCGACCTGAGTGTGTGTGTTATGTGGCGGATCCTGGCACCCGACAGGCAGCTGACAGTAACTTTCTCCTTGTTTAGCCTAGTGAGTGGAACATCAGTGTGCCCGACTATAGAGTCACCTATGACTTGAGTGTTGGGTACGTTGTTGTGCCTTACGGGCTGTGGTTAAGTGGCACACTGAGTTTGTGGGCTATGTGTCATTTGGGTTGTGTTGAGGGTGGTGGTTGCTTGCGTTTCTGCTTTGGAGGTCTCTGTTGCTTAAGATTTTTGAGAGCCTCCGTGAATGTAGGTTTGTGTTTTGTGTTTCTATGTGTGTGTTTTGGTGGTGTTGGTTTTGAGGGACTATGTGATGAGTGTGGTGTGGTGCAAGTATTTACCTTCTCCTCTTGACTGTCTAGTCCAGTCTTGGGTGAAGAGAGCTTTGCTTCCAGTTTGGCTATACAAGTGCATCTCTCACACGTTGTAGTGTTGGGTGGTAGGAGGAAAGGGTTGTCTTTGTACATGAGGCTGTTGCTGCATTGCCCCAAGATGCCCAGATTCATCAGGTAGACAGGTGAAAACATCGGGAGCAGACCCTTAGACATGCCTGGATAGGTGCTTATTTATTAAGTACTAAAAAAGTACAGTTTTGTACCTACCATAAATGTAGATGTTCGAAGATCCACATTGCTGCAGTCCTTACACTTGGGTAGTCCGCTGTCCTCGGTCGGCCCGAATATCAAAGTATAAGGCTGACGTCGGTCAAGGCGCATTTGACTGACATCAGGACGTCAGGGTACAAATGCGCATGACCGACGCCATATCCTCAGTCTTTTCTTGCCCCAGATGTCAGAAGACCCTAAAAATAAAGGTCAAAAACCAAAGACAGCAAACCAACAACCAACCATCCTAGCACTAAAAATATGTACAATATATACAATATACAATATACACCAATTGATCACCCAACCCACACAACCTCTAACTACAGAGGGAAGGAGGGAGGGTAAATTGGACTGCAGCAATGTGGATCTTCGAACATCTACATTTATGTTAGGTACAAAACTGTACTATGTTCTTCATCTCACATTGCTGCAGTCCTTACACTTGGGTAGAATCCCAAAGCAGAGGTAAGGGAGGATGGCCAAATTATAAGGAAGCAGGAGCAGCCAAAATGCCCTGCAAAACAGCAGTGGCAAAACCAGCCCTGGATTTAGAGTAAAGCGGCAGGTGATAATGCCTGGAAAAAGTATGCACTGAACTCCAAGTAGCTGCCTCCAAAATATCCTTAGTTGCCACCCCTCTCAAAAAAGCTGTCGAAGTGGCAGTAGCCCTAGTGGAATGAGGCCTAATCCCACTGGAACTTCCTTGCCATGATGGGAATAACAGAAAGCAATGCAAAACCCAATCCACTTAGAAATAGTTTGTTTTGACACAGGCTTGCCCTGAGAACTCAAAGCAAAAGAAACAAATAACTGCTGAGACTGCCTGAACCCTTTAGTTCTGTTCAAATAATATCGCAACTGCCTGTGTACATCTAAAGTGTGCAAAATCTTTTCCCCTTTATTTTGGGGATTTGCATAAAAGGTAGGCAAATGAATAGTTTGGTTTAAAGCCACACTAGAAACCACCTTAGGCATAAAGGAAGGATTAGTACGTAAAGATACCCTATCCTTATGGAAAATTAAGAAAGGCTCAACTGCCATAAGGGCCTGCAACTCAGAAACCCTTCTTGCAGAGGTAATAGCCAACAAAAAAGCAGTCTTCCATGATAAAACTTTAATTCAGCAGTAGCTGCAGGCTCAAAAGGTCGAGAGTGAGTTTCTCCAACACAAAATTGAGATCCCAAGCAGGAGTAGGAGCTCTTCGTGGGGGTCTTATATTCTTTGCCCCTCTAAGAAATTGCTTGAACAAAGGATGAGAAAACAATGGTGGGTCACAGTCATAGTGAGCCGAAATTGCTGCAGCATGAACCTTAATAGAAGAGAAGGACAAACCTTTGTCCAGTAACTCAGTAAGATATTGAAGAACCACACTTAAATTAGGCTCAGAAACATCAAAATCCTTTGCTGCACTCCAAAATAAAAATCTCTTCCATTTTTCTGCGTACACTTTCCTTGTGCTAGGCCTTCTAGCTTCCAAAATAACATTCAAAACTTGCTGTGGAAGTGGAGGCCCACTATGGTTCAAAACAGAATATGCCAGGCTGTTAGGTGCAGAGAGTGAAGCTTGACATTGAGCAAATGACTGTCCTCCTGAGACAACAGGTGTGGAATCGAAGGAAAGGCCATGGAGGCTTCCGTACCAGGCTCCTCAGTAATGGGTACCAATGCTGTCGAGGCCAATCCGGAGCTATCAAAATCATCCTTGGCTTGTCTTGTCTGGCCTTTAGTAGTACCTTTGGGAGGAGAGGCAGAGGCGGAAAGGCATACACATGAAGATTGCTCCAATTGAAAGAAAGAGCATCCACTCTCCAAGCTGTGGGATGAAACCTTTTTGTGCAAAACTTTGTCAGCTGGTGGTTTAGTGGGGAAGCGAACAGATCTATGTCTGGAGTTCCCCATGACACTGTCAATTTCTGAAATACATGAGGATCCAGTTTCCACTCGTGGGGATCCATAATTTGTCTGCTCAACACATCTGCTAAGGAGTTCTGTGCTCGGCAGAAACCTTGCCTGAAGATTTAGCTGTAAACTGAGAGCAGTCTCCCACAAAATCATTGCTTGCCTGCATAGAGGATAAGAATGTGTTCCGCCTTGCTTGTTGATGTACCACATGACAGTTGTGTTGTCTGTTAGAATCAACACCTGCCCTGGAAGAAGTAAATCCTTGAAAGCTATTAATGCAAACTGGACTGCTAACATCTCTTTCAAGTTGATATGTAGATGTTGTAGTCTGGCAGGCCACTTGTCTTGTATCCACTTTCCATTCAGATGAGCTCCCCAAGCTTTGTCTGAGGCATCTGTCGTTAGAATCTGACTCGCCTCTGGCCGGGTCACAGAGAGTCCCTTGTTTAGGTGACATTCCTGAGCCCACCACAAAAATTCCTTTTGAATGCAAGGTAGTATTTGAATGACAGTGTCCAAATCCTGGCAGTGCTGTGTCCATACATTTTTGAGATACCATTGTAGCTTCCTCATATGCAGTTTGGCATTGGGAAGCACCAGAATACAAGATGCCATGAACCCTAAGGCTTGAAGGACTGTCCTTGCAGTCAGCCCGGACTGATGAGACAACTGATGAAAGTAAAGGGAAAGATTCTTTTGTTTGTCCGGGGTCACAAAGGCCATCTGGGATGCTGTATTCAGTCTCACACCCAGAAAGCACATGTCTTGAGAGGGTACTAGACTGGACTTTATTTCGTTCACAGAATACCCCAGGCATCTTAGCACTGCTATCACATACTCCAAATGAAGAAGAAGCTCGTCCCTTCCTTGAGCCAGAATCAGGCAATTGTCCAAATAGGGATAAATCTGTATTCCTTTTAACCTGAGGAAAGCTATCACTGGAGCCAGAACTTTCGTGAACACTCTGGGCGCAGTAGATAAGCCAAAGGGCAATGCAGAGAACTGATAATGAGAAGTCCCAGCTCGAAAACGCAGATACTTCCTGCAACTCAGTCTGATAGGAACATGAAGATAAGCCTCCTTGAGATCTAAAGTTACCATCCAATGATCTTTGCCCAACAGAGGTAAAAGCTGCTGTAACGTCAACATTTTGAACTTGGGAATGTCCAGATAAGTGTTGAGGATAGATAAGTCCAAAATTGGTCTCCACGTGTTCCCTTTCTTTGGTACTAGGAACAGGCGAGAATAAAATCCTAGGCCCACTTCTGGCATAGGGACCGCTGAATGGCCCCTATTTGGAGTAACAGAGAAATCTGCTTGTGAGCCTCTATTCTTTGTGGAGGAGGAACGTCTGGCATGCCTTTGAAAGGAGGCAAGGTATGGAAATAAAACCTGTAACCGTGGTGTATGATATCCAATACCCATCTGTCTTGGGTAATTAAACTCCAATTTTCTTTGAAAAGTGCCAACCTTCCTCCCAAAGGTGCTGCCAGACGAGAAGGCTCTGGCAGCTGAAAAGGTAGGTCATTGGGTCTGTTTACGAAAGGACTGACCCCTGCCCTCACCTGAAGACTGTGCAGGAGAACTCCCTGTTCTAGGCCTGAAAGAGCCCTGAGCTCTGCCCCTACCACGTCTAGATCTACCCCTAGACTGGGAATCATAAGAAGGATACATCCACCCCTTAGTAGGCCAATTTCTACTAAACTTTGGAGGCTGAACCTGCAAAAATCTTTAACAGTCTGCATAGACTTAGCCTTGTCTTCCATTTTCTTTAAAACTGTCTCAACAGGAGAACCAAACAACACATCAGATTGTAAAGGAGCATCTAAAATCCTTGTTTTAACATGGTCAGATAAATTCTGATCCCTCAGCCAGGCGTGCCTGCGAAGAACTGACCCAGTGGCAGCCACCCTAGACGAGGCCTGTACAGCATCTGCGAACTTCATTAGCCAAAGACCTTCTGTGTTAGCCTGCATTTCAGAAAAGTAGATACCAAACAGGAGAGGACCCAGGACTGAACCCTGTATTACTACACTTGTCATTGGTCTGAAGTCGGATTTGGGATCAGCTACTTTCACAGTGTGGGTCGTGTCAGTGAGCCAGTTGGCAACCCATCTTGTGACATAGGGATTTATACCTAGTTTAGTGAGTTTAGCTATAATTCTAGAGTGGGGGATGGTGTCAAAAGCCTTGGCAAGATCTAGATAGGCTGTGTGAACCACCTTACCCTCGTTTACGGCTTTGGTGACAGCTTCAAAGATGTCCATCAGGCTTAGGAGACATGATCTGCCTTTTACAAACCCAAACTGGGTGGGGTCCAGAGTTTGGAGATTACTAATGCCTTTGTTTATAAGTTCCATGAAGATACGTTCCATGGCCTTGCAGACCAGGCTCGTTTGGCTAATGTGGCGGTAGTTCCCCTGGGTCCGTGATGGTTCCCCCTTTGTGGAGTGGGATAACAGTTACTGTGCGCCATTCAGTGGGCACAAAGCCTGAGCTGAGGCTATGATTGAACATGGTGCTTAGGTGGGGTGCCAGTTCATTCTGTAGTTCGTATAGAACGCAGTCTGGGATGCTGTCAGGTCCCATGGATGCTGTGTTCTTAGCTTTGGAAAATGTAGTTTTTACCTGTGCAGCCGTGATTACAGGAAGTTTGCATTCTTCCAATATAGAGATGGGCCCTTTAGGGGACGAGAGAGGGGTAAAGTTAGCACTGAACCTATCTGCCAGGATGTTGGCAATATCAGTTGGTTCTGTATATTTAGAGCCATTGCGCTGTAACTCACAGTAGATATGAGTGTTGCCATTGAGATTCTTGACATAGCTATAGGATGCTTTGTGGTTGTCTTTAGAATCAGTGGCGATTTTGATTTCGTAACTAGCTTTGAAGGATTTTATGAGGGATCTCAGCTTCTTACGGAGGCTGACCAGGGAGTTCCTCCAATCATGGGATTTTACTCTTTTTTTGCAACAGTTTCTTTCTTCTGTTGTAGAGTTTGTTTATGGCAGGGGACCACCACATTGGCCTCCTTTTTTTGGAGGATAGCATTTTGGTTCTGTTAGGGATAGCATGATCCATGCACTCGTGTAAGTGCTTATAAAGTACACTTCTGTAGGATTCAGTCGTACCTCTATCGTCCATCTGCATGGGTGTCGTGAAGTTTGCCACTTCTGTCTTAAGAAGCGTGACGTTGCCTTTGGAGAAATTTTTTAAGGTGGTTTCCCTAATGGGGAGTGGGGGCGGGATGTGGATGTCTAGGGTGATTAGCTTGTGGTCGGATCTGACCAATGAGGAATTGACCTCTGGTGTGGAACACCGGTCGCCCATGTTGGCAATGACCAGGTCTAGGATACTGCTGCCCCTGGTGGGGGTGTGGATAAGTTGATTCAAGGCGTTGAAATTTATGAATTCCAGAAAACGTTGAGCAAAAAGAGTTGGTACACGAGTAATTTTCCCAGTTAGTGGTGGGGTAGTTGAAATCACCCATTATTAGGGTGTTGGGTTGTACCCTAATATTTTCCAGTACATCAAGAAATGAGGACTGGAAATCCTGGGGCATGGTGGGGGATCTGTAGCAAGTTACAATTTGGATTGCAGTCTTGCCCATAGTTAGTTGCACTTGGATAATCTCGGATCCTTAATGAATATGGACATACCTCCACCTTTAGCGTTTCGGTCCAGGTTAGATGGCCGAAAGGTGTGGCATGAATTATAGCCTGGTAATGCAGAGGTACTCTCTGGAGGCTTGAACCAGGTCTCCTCACTGCACAGATGTCAATGTTCTCCATTTTAAGGAGTGCCTCGAGTGAATGTATTTTGAGGTTTAGACTTCTAGCACTGAGTAGCATTACCCTCAGATTTTGCTTGCTTGTACCTGTTATGGTGGTGAATTTGTCATCTGAACCTTGCCTAAAAAAGGCACTATAGTGGTGGCAAGAGCCTTAGCCAGTATCCAGAATCCCAAGGGCGACAGGTGCAGGCCATCTCTGGCAAAGCATCATGGTCTGTCGATCATGTCATCCCAGGCAGACAGATACGGGATCCCCTTAGAATGACACCAGAAGCTTAGTCAATTGTTGAAGTCACTCATTTTGTCCTTGTACTGTGGAGGCATTCTTTGTGATGGCAGGATGCTACTCAGGACTAGGGTCATACCTGCCTGGGCTACAAGATCGGAGAGCTCCTCCATGTCTCTTTTCATGAAGTCCAGGGAGGTGCATCTCAGCTCATTCACAGCAACATGGACAATGACAGAGTCATATTTGTACTTGTTGTGGAGCGAACTGAGTGTGTGTGTTATGTGGCGGATCCTGGCACCCGACAGGCAGCTGACAGTAACTTTCTCCTTGCTTAGCCTAGTGAGTGGAACATCAGTGTGCCCGACTATAGAGTCACCTATGACTTGAGTGTTGGGTACGTTGTTGTGCCTTATGGGCTGTGGTTAAGTGGCACACTGAGTTTGTGGGCTATGTGTCATTTGGGTTGTGTTGGGGGTGGTGGTTGCTTGCGTTTCTGCTTTGGAGGTCTCTGTTGCTTAAGATTTTTATTGAGAGCCTCCGTGAATGTAGGTTTGTGTTTTGTGTTTCTATGTGTGTGTTTTGGTGGTGTTGGTTTTGAGGGACTATGTGATGAGTGTGGTGTGGTGTGGTGCAAGTATTTACCTTCTCCTCTTGACTGTCTAGTCCAGTCTTGGGTGAAGAGAGCTTTGCTTCCAGTTTGGCTATACAAGTGCATCTCTCACACGTTGTAGTGTTGGGTGGTAGGAGGAAAGGGTTGTCTTTGTACATGAGGCAGTTGCTGCATTGCCCCAAGATGCCCAGATTCATCAGGTAGACAGGTGAAAACATCGGGAGCAGACCCTTAGACATGCCTTGATAGGTGCTTATTTATTAAGTACTAAAAACTGTTTTCCTCTAGACAAGTGAGGAAAGTTGAGTGCTGTAGGAATTTGTAGCTTATTTAGTGCTTACGAGTTCTGAACAAGTGCTGAGCTCAAAGAAACAGATTTGAGTGTTAAAGCTAAAAAACTGGCTAGTTCTAAGGGAAAATTTGAAAAGCAGACTTTATAACGCTGGGAATAGTTGAACCCTAACTAAGCGGTGACAGACAGTTTTTTTTTTTTTTTTTTTTTTAATATGACAGTAGCAAATGAGCAAACTGATTTAAACAAATTAACCAATAAAAAGCTAAAAACTGAGCCCCGTTCCAGCAGTCTTTGATCAGACAAGTTCTAACTGCACACTCCTGCCACTAGGGTGCAGGGGAACCTTCTCCAAAAAAAGATGGTCTGGATTAGTGCTCAAGTTATACAAACAAAGCTAGATTCAGGAGGTGTGAATTTAGTCTATGCTACAGCAAACAAGGCATACCAATTTCAGAAAGAAACAGTTCAAATAAGCAGGCAACAATGTTATATACCTGCTTTACAAGTTACGAACACTGTGGGAATAAATGGATGTTAAGTTTCTATTTTTGGTACTGACAAAACTCATTTGATTTATTAGGTGATAAACTTCCTTTGAAAAAAATACTGTTAAAGTGTGAATGTTTTTGCAGAAGGCGCAAAGTACGGAATACAGAACAGATGGATCAGGTCAAATTGAAATTTTTATGTAATTCTAGAAGCTCAGTTTACGCTACTAGATCCTCAGTTTGTTCAGTTTATGCTACCAGATTCTTGGTACACTTGTTATTATTACTTATTTGAGCCTTAATAACAGGTTTCCTTTTTTGAAAGAAGAGGTGGGAATGAGAAGACTGATGCAGTGAATGCAACGAAGACATGTCTTTTCAGAGAAGAATCCTTCATTTTGTTTGAATGGATACAAGGCATTTCATAGGGTTAGGCAGCATGAAAACAGGTGAAGTTTCCATCTCTGTAAATGAGAAGTGGGCTTCTAATATAACTGATAATTATGAGGAGTTTATGATAATACCAGCCAGAAGTAATCAAAAAATCAGTAATTAAGTTATGTTTGTTATATAAACCGCCAAAGCAAAGTTCAGAACATCTTAAGGAATTTGGTAATATGTTATCATCTTACATTAAAGAAAACTTTGACACTGCTGGGGACTTTAATGTCCCACATGTTAAATGGGAGGGTCTATATTATATTCTCGAAAGCCAACAATATCGAAGCTGATATTATCGACACGATAGCAAAAGCAGAGAACATCGGATGTGTAAACGGAATCTTCGTAAGAGGAGATTTCCATTTACTGCAATGTAGTGCGGTCTCAGAGTTGGTATATTTAAGTAGCGGGGGGGCTTGCCCCCCTACTTAAACAAATTAGGGTACTTTTTTCTTTTTTTGTTGTTGTTTTTATAAGTTCGATGTTTGAAGACATCGACCATATGGCGTTCGATGTTTTCAACCATTGATCTTATAATATAGACCCAAATGGGATTGTTAGGAAAGTTGTGCAGGTGATGTGGTAAGATGCAGTCAGAAGCATGGATATACAGAGTTAGTTAAGGTTGTCACAAGAGGTACTACCATCATAAATGTAGTATGGACTAATATAGTTAAAGGTAACCATACCAGAGTGGTTAGCATCAGATCATGTTGGTATTACATGGTCATACAAAACAGGAGCTGGAGAACTGGGAGAAGAAAAACAGAGGTGTGCTTATTATAAAGCAGATTATTCAATAAATTAGAGAACTAATTAAATGGAAATGGGGAAAATATTACTATGAGGGAGACAATCTAGTTGGCAAAAATGGTAGGATTTCAAATTGTGGAAATGTTAGTTCCATTACTAATCATTAAAGATAAAAAAATATATATAGATATCCTTGGTAGAACAGAGTGTTGGATAAGACCTGTGAAAGATCAAAATTTGTGTGGACTAAGTATAGATGGCAACCTAATGTTAAGAATAAAGAAAGGTACAAGAAAGCTAGGATTAACTTTAGAAAGTGTCTTAGAATGACTAGAAGGAATTATGAAAAGAGGCCTACATGCTATAACTGATAATAAAAAGGTTGTTTTAGACATCTAAGACAAACTAAGTTTGAGAGTGGAAGCTATAATTTAATGTCAAATAAAAAGTTAATTACTGATAATAGGGTAATTTCCGAAACGTTTTTAGACACTATAGTTGGTACAACAGAAAATAACTATGACTTTGATAATGTTGACTTTGAGTTAGTGAAGAAGTTCTCAAAATTTATTTAATAACATTGTGAAAGCATTTGAAACAATTAAGCCTGTTCAACAGCAGGTCCTGATATGTGCATGGAAAAGATACTATACACAGGGGAGCAACAAATCAGTGGAGACAGGGTTTGTCCCAGGTTTATGGAAGAAAGCTTTAGCTGTTCCTATACCTAAGGGAGGGATTCAACTATGGCTGAGAATTACAACCGATTAGTTTGACCCGTGTTCTATGTAAATGCTTTGGAAGACTAATACCAAAATATTTAACAAAAACATTAAGTAATAGAAGAGATTTTTTTCAACATGGCTTTGTTCAGGGATGCTCTTATTAAAGGAATTTACTTCATTTTTACCATCCATTCATGGAATGCTTGGATGTGGGAAGGCCAGATGATGTGGTCTACCCTGACATGGCAAGGGTCCTTAATACCATATCACTGAATTACTGTACTGTTAATGGAGAATGGTATTAATTATTATGTAGAGGAATGGATAAAAACTGTGCAGTAAAAAAATGGTGAAACTTTATCTAAGGTAACAATACTTAATTCTTGTGTCCCTCAAGGATAGATGTTGGGACCATTCCTTTTTGGAATATTTATGGCAAGCTTTCCAGGTTCTAATACGGTATGGTTATGTAAATATGCAGATGATTTGAAAGGTGCTTCAGTGGTAACCTGCATAACTGATTGGTATGGATTACAGAGACAACTGGATGAATTATTTTTATGCTCAGTTTCTAATGGTATGAAACGCAATATTAAAAAGATGTGTAGTGCATTATTAAGATGGCAACAACTGTTATCTTTATGCTTTTAGTAACTAAGAAAGAGGAGGTAAATACTGTACAGAATTTGGGTATAAAAACTGATAAAGATTTAAATTTTGAAGGGCATCTTTTGGAGACTATTAGAAAGCGTTATGAGCTCAGGAACATATATAGAACCACTGTGAACAGGAAGAAGACTATTGCTGCCTATATATATATAGATACGGTGCCCCTAATTAAAAGACAACTTGAAAGATTAGAAGAGATTCAGAAATATTTTAGTAGAGAAATAAAAGGAATGAGGTATACAACATATAATAGAAGGTTAAAAGAATCCTGTCTATTAAACATAGATTAGTGAGGGGAGAGTTCATTGTAATTCATATCATAAATGTCTCCATGGCAAAAAAAAAAAAAAAATGATGCAAGTGCTGGAACAGATGAAGGAAGTCATCAGGCAGGCACCAGGAATAATGTTTTTGTTAAATTACTAGTCGTTAGAACTAAAGGTTTACATTTTTTTTTTACATTTTCGGGTGTGCAGAATGTGGAATATGACCCCACTTAAAATTAGGAGGACTGATCAAATGGAATACTTCAGGAAAGAATTAGATCCTTCAGTGGGGAAAGTCACTGTTTATTTCTGGGTGCTGGCTTCAAACTCTTTGAAGGCCCTTCTACACCGAGTTTGTTTTCTAACACATCAAACGTGCCTATATCAGAAGTGCAAGACCCAATTATTTATTTTATTTATTTTTATTTAACATTTATTTACTGGGAAAGTTGGACTTGGAACAAAGCTAACTTTCAGTGGAGGCCCAGGGAGAAACGCTTCAGACGCATGTCTTTGTAAAATGGGAGAAAACTGGAGTACCTGAAGGAAACCCACGCGAACGCAGGGAGGACATGCAGACTCCGCACAGAAGGTACAACAGCGGAGAATTGAACTGGAGAACCTCTTGCTGTGAGGCAACAACGCTACCGCTGCACTACTGCGCTGTCCAATTAAGTCCCATAACTCTGAAAAATAAACTCTAACTTAACAAGCACCACACACACACACACACACACACACGCTTATCTACTTCATTACCTATAATCAAACATATGTACATACATACATATAAACAGAGGATTGTGGATATGTGCATATCAATTTAACCTAAAATGAAAGAAGTGGTACAAAACAATGCACCATGGGATAAAAAGAAGGGAACATTATGAAGTAAGCCATGAAATACTTAAAAAGAAACATTGAGGCTATTACATTATATAAATGTGGGAAATCAATAAGAAAAGAATACATGGACAGCGGAAATCAATAAGAAAAGAATACATGGACAGCTATGATTATTTCTGAGATGCAGGAATATAAACAGTGAAAACTAGAAACACAATACACCTCTGTACAGGCAACTGCAGCATCACTGTCTTGAACACCATGAACAGTTCTAGAACCTTAAATCCTTCTAAAAGTACAGAGTAAAGTCTGTCGCATAGGAGGGCAACTACAATGGTGTGGCACCTGTATCTGAAAGCATATGAATACAGACTAGAGTAAACTGTCTTCAGGTTTTTCTACAATCTATACTTATTTCACTCATCTTTTTTCTTTCTATCCTTTTCTCACATGCCTTCGCTTTTCTTCTATTCTCTTTCCTCCATTTCTCTAGTCTTTTATTTACTTTTTTTTTTTTAATTTGTTAACCGGACAAGTCCAACTGAGCATGTGCCCTTTTTCATCAGCGGAGGCCCGGGGAGAAAATCTCCATACAGAACAAATTTCCCCAAAATGTCTCCTGGACAACTGCAACAAGTTCTATACTAGCAAATATTCTACTATATTTATTTTGTCCCCTTCAGTCTGCTGCACTCTGGATAATCTTCCACTACTAAAATTATACAATATTTTGTACTTTTCCATCACTCTGTAACTTCCTTAAGTACTTTCAAGATAGTTCTCTTCTACCTATTACTTCGTCTATATACTCATTGTTCCTATGCAAGCCATCAAGCTTGTCGCACTTGAGCGTGATCGTTACCTTCTACTGGATATCCCCAGAATGAGTCAACAGCAGTTCAGAGTGGGCCATCATGCCCGTGCCAGCATTCCAGCAATCAAAGAATACAGTGGAAGCCTTAGTACAGTCCCCACGTGACCCTCATCATTGAGTGGCTACTCTGTCTTCCACCATGTTAGTGCAACTCCTGTGCACCCAAAATGAAGGCTACTGCATACACGTCTTGATGACTGAATGCCTGCCCCAGGGCTGTCCCTTATGCTACTGACCGCACTTCTGAGGGACTGTGCATTGGGCAACCCTGAATTACTGTTTAACTGAATTAATGATACGACTACTATGACTCCTCCAAATACCTTAGCCACCCTCAAACCACACACATATCATAACATCTAGCTGAATTTTCAACCATTTTTCTCATTATGATTTTTGATTTTCCTCAGTCGAGGAAATCAAGATTCCACAAGTACCCTAGACATTTCTCGTACAATACTCCACTTTAGTGTCTAAAAGTAGTAAGATAAAACAAAACAAATATCAAAATTTTTTTTAGTCTCACACTGGAAACATAGAAAATTATTTTTTCCAGTGTCAAACACAAAAACCCCAAATGCAACAAATTTAAACAAAACGGCAATAGTATTAACAGAAACACTGAATATTTTTTTTTAAAGATTCAGTAGCCGATTCTGCACACAGCAACATTTCTCAAAGAAAAAGAGTAAATACTGCCCAAGTTATACATATTATGGTTCATACAGCCTACCTTGATCTGGCAATGGCCTTTGATACCATTCCCCCCCCCTCGGGAATCATAGAAAAACTCACTAAGCTAGGCATCAACCCCATATCACTAGGTGGGTTGCAAACTGGCTCAGAGATGGAACCCACAGTGTGAAAGCAGCTGACTCCAAGTCAGACTCCCGCCAGTCACGAGTGGAGTCCCACAAGGTTCGGTCCTGGGTCCCCCCTCCCGTTTGGTATCTACTTCTCTGAAGTCCAGGCCAACACGAAGGGACTCTGGCTGACAAAGTTCGCGGACGACTGCAAGTTGGGAGCTATTATTAACTCCCCAAGTGATGTTGACATCCTACAGAAAGGCCTCAATGACACCAACGACTGGTATCAGAACCATGGCCTTAAGCTCAATGCCAAAAAATGTGTAGTCATCCCCCTTGGGAAAAACCTGGTTCCCTTGAATTACCACATTGATGGCAGTCCACTGAACACAGAAGGCGTTATAAAAGATTTGGGAACACAGGTTGATAGCAACCTCTCTTTTGACCACCATGTTGCCACTGTCGTCAGAAAGTCCTTCTATGTGGCACATCTCATTACTAAGGGTTTTGAATCCAGGAAGAAAGAGATAGTCTTCCTCTACTCTTCCCTCATTAGACCAAAAATTAAGTATAATGCCCCAATGGAGAGGCCGCAAAAGTACCTCACAAAGAGGATCCTAGGCCTTAAACACTTGTCCTACATGGACAGACTCAAAACACTCAACTATTTTCTGTCTCACATCGCCTACTTAGAGACGATCTCTGCTTGACTTACAATGCCATGTCTGACCCAA
The DNA here is from genome assembly GCF_019279795.1 of Protopterus annectens. Classification (NCBI taxonomy): domain Eukaryota; kingdom Metazoa; phylum Chordata; order Ceratodontiformes; family Protopteridae; genus Protopterus; species Protopterus annectens. The sequence continues at coordinate 1,439,828,027 of NC_056729.1, read as the reverse complement.
CTCTGTTAGAAATGCTACATCTAAAGAAATCCCAATCCCTCCACACCACACGCTCCAGAGTCCTCAACCTCATTACCACAATCAACAGAATATGCTGGAGGGACAGGTTCATAACCCAGAGACTGCCCATGCTATGCAATAGACTTCCCATGCATGTCAAGCACAGCACCTCACTGGCCCTCTTCAAGAGAAATCTTGATGAGTGGATGGAAAATAGAAAATTCACCCCGGGGATCACTCCAGTGGCTATACCCAACAGAGGCACTAGGAACTAAGGTCAGGTGGCATGATACTAGGGTAATCCTATGGGCTAGGCTTGTAAAGGCTCCAGGGCCATTAGCCTAGTACACACCTATGAACCTATGAGAGGTTCTCGTCCTTTTCACAAATACTGTGTATGTTGTTTGATCCTTCTCAGATAAGCTGTCTACTACAGTGCTTATGCTGCATCATTTTGATGTTTAATCTGTAATTAACAACCTGTCGTAGCTTTTTTCTTCTGCTTCTTTCTGTCCGTGCAAAGGAATTTTCTGCATCTACTAGTTACATTTCTGAAGTACCTTACCAAAAAGTGCTCCTCTTGTGAGAGACCTTTCCCCAAGTGGTGTGGGACCTGAAGCAAGAAGTGGCTGTGATTAGGTAGTGCAGCTGAATGACTGTTTTCACCTTCAGCCATTTTTTTAATACACTCTTTCTCTCAGCAGTAAGCAGTTACTTTACTAGCAATTTTAGGCCCATATTTCTCAATGATGCAAGTCTAAAGGCTACATTGTCACACCGACTAAATCCTGGATCACTGACTTGTAAACAGGCATGTTGCTGCCTCCATAATATGACATGAGCATCTCACTACCCTAATAGTATGCGGCTCCCAAGGGGAAGACTTCACTCAGATATCTGCCTTTTTCCTGTTCTTCCTATTTGATGTTTTAGAATTCCATTCCTCTCTAACTCAACTCCTGTGTTGAATGTACTTTTTTTGGTCAACAGCATGTTTACTATACTACTTATAATACCTGTTGACAGCACCGATGAATACATGAAACATAATTTATAATTTTTTTTTAATCACTTACTATCGGCTACAAGCACACACACCACGGCTGCCACTACGCTGTTCAGAATCTCTGCAGTGTACATGCACACACTGATAAGGTGCCACTTACACTGATCGAGGAAATGCTTTGATACCCTTCTGGTCACTCATTTTTGTACAGTATACAAAAGACTAGACATATGATGACTAGCTAAACTTGAAGTACCAAAAAGTACAGTTGTGTATACTAGCCATAAATGTAGATGTTAGAGTGTATTCACTGTTGCAGTCATTACGTTTGGGTTATCTGCTTGCAGGAAGCCCTCAGTTGGACTGATTAACAAAGTCTTGGGTCCTGCATCGGTTGCTGTCCCTTCTTCCATGACGTCAGGTCATCAGGGGTATAAAACACGCAGCCGATGCCATTACATCAGTTTTTCTTGCCCCAGACGTCAGGTGCCCCCTAATGGGAAGCAATTAAACATAAAAGCACAAAGATATACCTCCAACAAAAAAAGCAAATACACCAAAAAGGCTTTTAAGCATAGTAAAGGAAAGTAGAGGTATAGCCAAAAGAAGTTAGGGGGCTGGAGGGAGGGTAACCAGGACTGCAACAGTGAATGCACTCAAACATCTACATTTATAGTAAGTGTACACAACTGTACTATGTTCTTCGTGTTTCACTGTTGCAGTCATTACATTTGGGTAGATTCCCAACGCTATGGTTGGGAGGAGGAATTCAGATAGCATTAAGGCCAGCTAGAACGCCCTACAAGACTGCAGTGACAAAGCCAGCTCTGGATTTAGAGAAAATTGGCAAAGGATAATGCTTGGTGAAAGTATGTACATAACTCCAGGTAGCAGCTTCTAGGATGTCCCTGGTAGGGACGCCTCCGAGAAAGGCTGTAGAGGTAGATGCAGCCCTGGTGGAGTGAGGTCTGATCCCCTGGGGGATAGGTTTTGCATGGTGCTTATAGCAGAAATGAATGCAATGGCTTATCCATTTAGAAATGGTTTGCTTTGAAATAGCCTTCCCCTCTGCCCCTCCAGCAAATGCCACCAGCAGTTGTTCAGATTTCCTTTGAGGTTTAGTCCTGTCCAAGTAGAATCTAAGTTGTCTGTGCACATCTAAGGAATGCAGTATCCGTTCCTCTTTATTCTGTGGATTGGGAAAGAAGGTTGGCAAATGAATGGATTGATCAAGAGCCACACTGGCTACCACCTTGGGCATGAAGGATGGATTGGTTCTGAGGGACACCCTGTCCACATGAAAGATGATGAAAGGCTCCACTGCCATAAGGGCCTGTAATTCAGATACCCTTTTAGCCGAAGTGATTGCTAAAAGGAAAGCTGTTTTACAAGAAAGAAATTTTAAGTCTGCAGTAGCAGCTGGCTCGAAAGGAGGTAGAGTGAGTTTCTCCAAGACAAGCTTAAGGTCCCAGGCTGGGATTGGAGCTCTCCTGGGTGGTCTCAAAGTTTTGGCCCCTCTGAGGAACAGCTTGAGCAGTGGATGAGAGAAGAGGGGAGGTTCTGTGTTATAATGAGCTGAAATGGCTGAGGCGTGGATTTTAATGGAGGAAAAAGACAGGCCCTTGTGAAGCATCTCAGTTAATTATTGTAAAATCTGAGGTAAATTGGGTGCTGCTGTGCTCATCCCTTGAGATTGATTCCAGGCACAGAATCTTTTCCATTTTTCAGCATAAGGTTTTCTAGTACTAGGCCTGCTTGCCTTTAAAATGATATCCATCACAGGTTTACTAAGAGATGGTAAAGGAGAGATTAAGTAATTAGCCAGGCTGCAAGGTTCAGTGTTGGATGCTGAGCGTGCAGAATCTGATTCTCCTGCTGAGACAGCAGGGAAGGAGTCTGAGGCAGGTGCCATGGAGATAACTGTGACACACTGAGCAGGAGAGGGTAGCTGTGTTGGCGCAGCCAGTCTGGGGCAATCAAAATCATCCTTGGTTTGTCCCGTTTGATTTTTAGTAGTACTTTAGGAAGCACAGGCAGAGGGGGGAAGGCATAGACTGATGGGTTTTTCCAGCTGAAGGACAGAGCATCCACTTTCCAGGCTTGTTTGTGGGAGTCCTTATACAAAATTTGTCCAATTGGTAGTTCTGGGGAGAGGCAAACAGGTCTATATCTGGGCTCCCCCATTCGCTTGTCGACATGTTGAAAATCCTTGGTTCCAGTTTCCACTCGTGTGGGTACATGAGGCCAGTGTAGTTAATTTTCCTGGCAGGAATTGAGCTTCTATGTGCACTTGGCAGCTCAAGGCTGTGTTCCACAATGCCATGGCTAGTCTGCAGAAGGGGTAAGAATGTGTACCCCCCTGCTTGTTTATGTACCACATAACAGTGGTGTTGTCCGTCCTTACCATTAATTGTCTTGGAAGAATGTGGTCCTTGAAGGCTGTCAGAGCATTCTGTACAGCTAACATTTCTTTTTGATTGACATGCAGGTGCATTTGACTTGGGTTCCATTTGCCCCAAATGCACTTCCCTGCCAGATGACATGCATAGTCTGATGCATCTGTTGTTAGGGTTTGGGTGGCAGGGGGTGGTGTTAAAGGTAGTCCCTTGTTTTGGTGGCAGGCCTCTACCCACCAAAGGAACTCTAGGCATAGGCAAGGTATGATAGGAATCATGGTCTTGAGAATGTTGACACCATAGGCTTTTTAGATACCACTATAGTTTCTCCTCACATGCAGTCTTGCATATGGAATTAGAAGAATGCAGGAGGCCATGAACCCCAAGGCTTGCAGTATTTGTCTTGCAGTTAGCAGAGTTTTTGTGGTCACTTGTTTGAAGTAGGTTGTCAAATGAATTTGCTTTTCTGGTATGAGGTAAGCCATCTGGGAAGTTGTATTCAAGCTTGCTCCCAGGAATACAATTTGTTGACAGGGTACCAGGTGTGATTTCTTTTCATTTATGGTGTACCCCAGACAAGTTAGAACCCTTTTTGTAAAAGCCAAATGATTCAAAACCATGTCCTGTCTTTCTGCCTGAATTAGACAATCATCCAGGTATGGGTATATTTGAATATTTCTTTGCCTGCAAAATGCAATGACTGGAGCTAGGCACTTTGGCTTATCTACTGCACCCAGGATATTCACAAAGGGCAGTGCAGAGAACTGAAAGTGCGTGTAGCCTGCTTTGAAGCATAGGTATCTTCTGCAAGATTCCCTGATTTAGATGTACAGGTATGCTTCTTTTAAATCTAGTGTTGCCAACCAGGCATCTTTGCCTAGCATAGGAAGTCATTGGTGAAGAGTCAGCATCTTGAATTTTGGAATCTCCAAAAAGGTGTTTAGAGTAGACAGGTCCAGGACAGGACGCTATGAATTGTCTTTTCTGGGTACCAGGAAATGTCTCTAGTAGAAACCTTGTCCCTTTTCCTCTTCTGGTACCAGTTGAATAGCCCCCATGCTTAAGAGAGAAAGTATTGTTTTTGGGCCTCTACCCACTGATTTGGGGGCAGTTCCGTCAACCCACTTGATGTTGGCAATGTGTGGAAGTGAAATCTGTATCCCTGGGACACTATATTTACAACCCATTTGTCCTGGGCAATGAGTTCCCAATTCTTTGCATGAAGAGCAATCTTTCCCTCCAAAGGGGCAGTCAGTTGATAAGTGCATGGAAATTTTAAAAGGAAGTCATTGAGACAGTTTACCACAGGGGGGAGTCTTATTATTCCCAGTCTTGGAAGTGGAGGCCCCCCACTGCTTAGTTCTGGGAGTCCTCTGGGACTGATACCTGGGGTTTTTGCTGTGTCTGGGTTTGGTTTAAGAAGACATGGAAGGGGCTGGAAAGGACCAATTCTTAGAGGGCCACTGCCTATTAAATCTAGAAGGCTGAACTTGTAAAAAGTATTTAACAGTTTGCATAGATTTAGCTTTATCTTCCATCTTTTTAAGAACTTCCTCAGCCTTGTTGCCAAACAGGCAGTCCTGATTTAAAGGAGCATCCAACAATTTAGCTTTAACATGATCAGGCAAAGATTGCACCTTAAGCCAAGCATGCCTTCTGATCACAGACCCAGTAACAGCAGCCCTGCAAGAGGCCTCTAATGAATCAAAACCACATTGCAAAGTATGTTTTTCCAACATGTTTGGCAGAATGCATTAAATCCTGTAATTCTTTATTGTCCACACAGTCAGGAATCATCATCATTTTCTGTTTAAGCAGTCCAATAACATGTTGCTGATATTTTAACGTATGAAACTGGCAGTTTAAAGCCCTAATGGCTAAGGTTGCAGAAGTGTAAACCATCTTACCCCCATCTATCCAGCGCCCTGGAGTCTCTATCAGAAGGGGTAGGAATTTTAGCAGTAGAAGCGTTAATGCCCTTGAGCCCCTGTGAAATAGTCTCTGGATCTGCAATAGGATTTTTGAAAAGGAACTTGTGTGACTCGGGGACCCTGTAGTATCGGTCAGGTTTTCTGGGAGCAGGAGGCAGGGAATCAGTGGGAGGAATAGCTAAAGGCCTATGCTGAGGTAGGAGAAGGAAATCCCTAAGCCTCTTTTCTGAATCAGAAAAATCCTGGCTTTCCCAGTAGAAATGCTCCCTTAGAGTATGTAAGGTTTCCCCAAAAGAAAAATCCTCAGGAGGGGAAGCGAGGGAATAGAGTCCTCAGCATCAGAATCCTCATAAGTAGGTAAGGGCAAATCCAGATCGTCAGAAAAAACAAAATCCTGATCAGAAGATTCATAATCAACTTCAGTCCTAGGCCTCTTAGAAGGGCGGGGGGGGGGGGGTTGGCTACCCCTGATTAGAGTTATTAGATCTTCAGCCATTCTTATCATTTGTTTTTTAGGCATAGAGGTCTGAGCATGTGGCCTGGGCACCGGTTTTTTTAGACATGGATCGAGATTTAGGTCTACATAATGAAGGAGGCGTCGATTTAATATGCAAGTCCCTAGGCCTGAATACACCCTCAGAAGCCGGTGCCTGCACAGCGGCTCCGGACCCATCCAAGGAAGAGACATCTGCGGGTTCCATAGTTGAAGCATCACGCGGCATACCGGACTTCGAATGGGTCTCAGCAGAGGCCTGCGAATCAGAAGTAGCGGGTATCAGGGGCTGCGAAAGCGCCTCACTGAGTACCAGCGAACTGGAGACTGGCTTAGGAGAAGCGTCGTCTGCAGTTTTGGACCTCGGTGGCCTGTCTCTGTCTTTATCTTTGCGTTTTTTTCGGAATCCCGGTAGTCGGATGGCTAACCGATGACATTTCTGGATAATTAAACTGAGAACCAAAATATTTAGAGGCGAAAATATACAGATGACGGATAGTGTGCTGATTAAATAAAGCACAAAACCGACAGCAAGGTATGTTGTGGTTAAAGCCTAGGCAAGGAATACAGTACGAATTAAAATCTTTATGAGGTATTTGCTTTCCACAAGTAATGCAATTATTAACTTTTACTGACATTGGTAAGGAGCAAGAAAAAGTTTCCCCAACGGGGTACTTAGCTTTAGTTTAAGACTTCGGTTCTGAAACTCGAAAACGAAAATTTCAGGAGTCGGCCGACCAGCACTTGCGAACTGCTTCTGCTTCGGGCACCGCACGGCAAGAAAGACTGATGTAATGGCGTCGGCTGCATATTTTATACCCGATGACCTGACGTCATGGAAGAAGGGACAGCAATCGACGCAGGACCCAAGACTTTGTTAATCAGGCCGACTGAGGACTACACCCAAATGTAATGATTGCAACAGTGAAACACGAAGAACATCTTAAAAGCTGCTCATGATACACCATTAAAAAAGAATACTCAATTATAAACTCATAATAAAATAAGCACCAAACACCACCAGTGTCCCAGTCCACAAATAAAAAGACAATAAACAATTCCAAAACAGAAGGTAGACCCAGAAACAGCTGAAGAATCCAGTATAATCCAACTTTATTGCCCGCAAAGAACTATCATAAGCTCTTTCGCAGTAAAACTGCTTCATCAGATGTAATAGAGCATACAATCAAATCACCTATAAAAAAGTGAGCCAATTAAAGCCCACCAATCAGAACATCCAAATCTTAGAGTAACAGGACAGATTATTCCTAAATAATAAAAATAATGGTACTTTTCCGTTAAACCCCAACCACGCATTTTTGGTCCCAGATTGCCATGTCTGGCCTGATTCCTCAGCGGGCCATGCAGATCCTTCAGACCCATGCACTGAATTCGCTGAGCCGTGCATTTGGCAGTGTCCTGCAGCCCACGATTTCTGGGAAAGAAGTGTTACATGGGGCGGATGGGTTTCTCAGATGTAAACTTGTGTCGTACCAGCAGAAGATTGCTTAGCCACTGCCGGCCATCTCAGATTAACAGATATTTTGGACAGCAGGGTTGATCTTGCACAGACCTTGCAGTCCCAGTTGTTTTTGACTGTCCTCTCCTTTGCACCGCACCTCTGCGAGTGATTGCTTTTTGCTGATTTTGGTCACTGTCTGTCCCTGACACCCCCTTATGAAAGAACGATCCCCAAAAATGCAGGAGAAGGTAGGGTCAGACTGGCAGGTTTGTGAAAAATGAAAGTGTGGTCCTAAATCAACAGAAAGAAATCACTTGCACCCATGTAGTAGGAAGGGGAGGACAGTGGGAAACAGGTAAGGTCACAAAGTCTGCCAAAACCGCAGCGCAGCACCGACCCTAAGCCGTGGGGATAGAAGTAAGGCCAAATACGGCCACAGACGTGCAGGACGACTTGGAGGACGCTCGAAGACGAGTAAGACTCCAAGATCTGTTAGATCCCAAGCCCTGGGGAAAGAAACAGGGTGAAACATGGCAGTCCGGGTCCCAACATGCATGGTAGGGGTTTAACAGAAAAGTACCAAAATAATAATAATAAACTGATAGCTAAATCTGCTAAATTTATATAAATACAAACATATAAAAATGCACAGGTAATATATAGATAAAATATATATGTACATGTGTAGAAAGCATCTAAACAATGGCCTTGCTTGGAGCATAGGTTTAACAGGGAACTTGTCATTTAATCCATGACCAGAGTCTCCCCTAACTTTGATTATCCATTTTGCTTCTAATTGTTCAGTTAAATTCCTTATGTCACCTCTACGTTTGCCCACAAATATTCTCCTAATAGCCAAGAACTTAAATTTATGCTCTGATGTAGTGTCCTCAATATGTTTGGCTAGGGCATTACTTAACGTATCATTTTTGATAAAATATAGATGTTCTCTTATTCTACTCCTTAAAGCCCTGTCAGTTTTCCCTATGTAAAGTTTTCTACATGTTTCACAGTGTGCCAAATAAACAATATGCATAGACTCACATGTAGCGGCAATATTAAAGATTTATTTTTTATTGTTCTGGTCAGGATGCAAAAGAAATTCTTGTACTATGCACTTACAAATATTACACTTGCCATGTGGCTTAGTGTAGTTTAAATCATGCATGCTAGCGGGTCTCTTGGAATAACATAGCTGCCTCTTCAAAGATCTTATATTTTGAAAAATAAATCCTGGTTGTTCAAACACTACTTCATTGATTTTATCATCAGTAGGCAAAATGGGCCCATATTTCCCTAAAACCTGTGTATATTGGCCAACATCACCAGAGTAGTGCATAGGTACCTTAAAATAATTTTGCTTCTTAAGTTTTTTAAATTTATCACCTAAACTCACATGAATATGTGAAAAATAAGGTCTAGCTGTATATCCTGTCAAACTTGTCACCTCTTCAGTAATTTGCTGGCAATAAAGTTGGACTATACTGGATTCTTCAGCTGTTTCTGGGTCCACATTCTGTTTAAGAATTATAAACTCATCTTCTCTGGAATTAAAAATAAAACAAGAAACAGAATATCATCCAATCATTGTAAATCAGATTGGCCTTATTTCCGATTGTTGGACTTGTTTTCATTTGGTTGTGACCAAGCCATGGCCTCATTTCTGATTGTTGGACTTGTTGTCATTTGGTTGTGGCAAGAAACAATGACTGAAGGGCGCACCAATGGACTGGTTAATCATGGTATTGAGTTAGACCATGTTCCGCATATACAACCCTGCTATCTAACAATTTACTGCCAGATGATGATAAAAATATGGCAGAATATGATACTATTGATTTTACTGCTCTGCTAAAAGGCATTCATAAAATAGAAGATGACCTATATAAAGTTAAGAAGTTACAAGCCCAACTTCACCATTTAAGGCATGTCTTAAGAACAAAGTAATTCCGAGGGGTTTAAGGGTTCTTAAAATGCCTAACCAAGGAGAGTGTTGCCCTGAGCTTCTTTCTAAATGGCAACAATTACACCTTGAACTAAGTTTCAGTTATATCTGTCTGTGATGGACTTTTCCGAAAAAGAAGAAACATCACTGGCACAGAAAATTATCAGTGAGCAAAATTCTCTATATACAAATTATCCATATGAACTTGTTGTTGAAAAATTGACTTTTGTGACAGAAATATAAGTTGGAGAGGGCCAAGCGAGATTTTAAGGAAGGCCATGTTTTTGTATAGCCTAAAAATCGCATAAAAGAAGAGGCAACATTATTTACCCGCCATAAAGGCTTATTAACTAGGGTGTGATTATATATATATATTGGAGTTCTTTCATTAATCATTGTAACCTGATGAAGCGCACTTGTTAGGTGCGTGAAAGCGCTCGTTCTGTTTAAAATAAAAGTTCTTTACTATCGTGGTGGCTCCAGTAATTTGTTGGAATATTCTGCCGTCTATTTTTGCTGGTACCTTTGGATGTTTGTGCTGGGTTTCGTGCTTTTGGTTTTGGCTTCCTTGCTTTTGTTCCTGGCTCATCAGCACACGATGGATATACCAAATATTGAGCTCGACTACGTTCCGGGTAATACTGACACTGTACCTAATTGGAATGAACTGTTTCACCAAAGAGAGAATCCTCTGCTTAATTATGACAACAAAGCTACTACTCCGTTAGCGGTAAATACCAATATGGAAAATGTGCAAGAATTTTACACAGCCTTAAGGAGCCTAGAAAATGACCTGTATAAGCTCCATAGGCTTATCTGGCAAAGGAAACATCTGGAGGCATGCTTACACTTCAAAGTCATCCCGCGAGGCATGCGGGTTCTCTGCATGCCGAGCTACGGAGAAGCACACCCCGAGCTCCTACGAAAATGGCAACAGCTGAATTTGGATCTTGGATACAACTATTTAAAGCTACTCATTGAATACTTCTTGCCTATAGAGGAGAACCTTATAAGTAAGGTTGAAGGTGAGCACAAGGTTCTGATTTCACAGTTTAAAAGTGACTTTTGTGTGACTAGAATAAATAACATGTTGAAACAACTGACTTTTTACTGTAATAAGCTGGAGCAAATTAAGCTTAGAAAGCTAAAACGTGACTATAATGACTTTCAATCTGGCCATATCTTCCTATGGCCAAGATTTAATGAAGCGGCTGCTTCAAGTGAAGTCATTGATCAAAATAATGCAACAGCTCATGATGTTATTAGCACGACCAGTAGAACTGAGCCAAACCATAATACACCTAACAGTGTTGCTTTGAATTTGTCACAAATTGATGGGGATATAACACCAACTACCTCCTCTTTACCCTGTAATCAACAGGGTTTGAATTTTACAACTGGAGGAGCGAGACCCAAAGAGGTGATACATCAGACTAATAATGCTCATAAAGCGACCCATGCTTTAAACTCCCCGCTTCCGTACAAACAACGGGCGCAGACACGCTCCACAAGCAGGGGAAGAGGCAAGCGCAAGATGTCCGGCGAGAATTGGGGGATCAGGAAAAAGAAGTTTTAAACACCCTGTTTTTTAACATGTCTTCCAGACCACTGACTGACATTGACTGTTCGGTACTCAACAAGGGGCTTTCTTTCATTCCCTCTAGAGGGAGTGAATTATCGGACACATTGATTGCGCTTCGTAAATTCACCAGAAAAGTAGCTCTCAAGTTACTTTTTAAAGACTCAGCCTATGCGATGCATGATTATAATATTGCTGAGTTGAAAAGGAAGAGCTCATATGTGCCATCTTTACCGAGCTCAGTTGACAGTTTTCAGAGAGCTTGCGAACATGATTTCTATATTTATTTTAGTGAAAAGCGGCACAAAAAGCTGTTCGTGAACTTGAATGCGACCCAGAAACAGAGCTTGGATGCCCTTTGTAAAGACAGTAACCTGATGTTTAGACCTGCCGATAAAGGGGGGGTGTTGTAATAATGGATTCTATGATATATGATAATTGGATGAATGACATGCTTAATGATGATGTTGCATATTCTCCAATAGGTAAATCAGAGGTTGTATCAATCATTAGGAATGTCCATGACACTTTATACGACCTTCTAATGTCTAGATGTATTAATAAATCCCTCTATGAGTTTCTTGATATTGAGGCACCCTTGATACCTTTAATAAAGGGGTTGCCCAAAGTACATAAGGGAATCTATCCTCCACCCTTACGGCCGATAGTATCAGGCAAATCATGGGCAACTGAAAATGCATCAAAATATGTGCAATCAAAAATTGGTCCTTTAGTTGAGATGATACCTACAATCCTGAAAAATTCATATAAACTTTTAGATGATCTAAAAGAGATATCACTATTGGATAGGGTAACATCTGACACTCTTATGGTCACGCTTGACATCAAGAGTTTATTTACGAGTATACCGAATGAATTCGGTATAGAGGCGGTCAGGAAACATCTTAATGAAAGTGGTAGTATCAGTAATGATGAGCAATTTGTTATCTGTACCTTGCTTGATCTGATACTAAATAATAATGTTTTCATATTTCGGGATAACTTGTATAGGCAGGCATGGGGGGTTGCCATGGGCACCCCTTGTGCAAATGCCTATGCGAATCTGGCAGTGTATGAATGGGAGAGGGCACATATTTTTAATGAAGAGAACTTTGTTAACAAAGCCATTTATTATAGGAGGTTCGTAGACGATATCATTCTTTTTTGGAATGGGACTATCGAATCCCTGCAGAATTTTGTAAATTATATGGGGAATACCACCTCATTTTTGAGCTTTACACATGAGGTTTCCTTGACTAGTATCAACTATCTTGACGTTACTATAGTTAAAAATGACAAGAATGAGTTTTTTACATCTCTATACAGGAAACCCTGTTGGAAAAATGGGATATTACATTATGAGAGTATGCACCCTAGGCACATCTTTCCTAATGTTGTTAAGAACCAGATGGCTAGGGTCGCTAAACTCTGTAATACTGATAGTGAGAAAGAACGTCTCTTAGACTTCCAGGGACAATGTTTTGTGAATAGAGGTTATCCTACCCATCTAGTATGAATTGTGGAAACAATTACTTAAATGTTCCCGAAATGAGTTCTGTGAAGAGATATTTATATGGAAATTATGTTAGATCACAGAAGGGCATAGTGCAATATGACATTAAATACACCAATGATATCAAGTATATTAAAGAAATTTTGATTAGGAATTGGAAACTATTAAGTATGAACAAGGAATTATTGAATATAGTAGGTAAATATCCTATGTTCAGATATAATAATTGTTTTAACCTAAAAAGGATCTTATGCAAAGAAAAAGTTTCCTATATACCTATAGATGTAAGAGCTAATTATAGACTAGGAACTTTTCCCTGCAAAAAATGCTGTATATGTAAATATATTACCAAATAACAGAGATATGTGAATAGGGAACTGGGTGTGAACTTCACCCCCAATTTTTATGCCACATGTGACACCACCAATGTAATTTATTTAGCCACATGTGACTGCTGTGACGTATACTATGTGGGCCTGACAACACGCAGATTTAAAGATCGGGTTTATAACCACATATACGATATACGGAAAATGAATGATAATAATGTATTGGCTCGACATTGTCAGATGTTTCCGGCCCATGGCTTTAGATTCAGGGTTCTTCAGATTTTGTACCCTAATAAACGGGAAGGGGATACATTAGGAACCCTAGAATTATATGAGTTAAGATGGATTCTGACACTTAGGGCACACTTGGAACCTGGCCTTAACACTTCACTTAGCATTAGACCTGCCCTTCTCTGATGTTTCGTCGCTTTATTCTAAATAGAATTGCGGCACATGTTAAGCTATTCTATGCTTCATTTTTTGTGATGTATTTTTGAATGATTGACTGGCCTCATATGGGTCGCTTATGAGAGATGGATGTATTTTCTTGTTTTTATAGAATTGAGTTGTTTTTTGTCCTGCTTAGTCATTTGGTCTGTATAACCATACTTGATATATACCAATGTTTTATTCAGATATAGTGGTTATAGCCTAGGTAAATAATGTGTACCAATATGATCTTATTGTTTTCGTCTTTCTTATTTCTCCATTTCCTACTTTTTCTTTTTCCTTACCTTTCCTTTTCCTCACTTCTCTTCCACTCCCCCCCCCCCTCTTTTTACCCATCTTGGACCTCTGCCTTTTTTCTTGCAGAGTATTTTGTTATAAATGAAACACGATACTTGCTATCTAATGCTACATTAATAATGCTTTATAAGAGCGATAGTCAATGAATGTAGTTTGTGATTTATAATACCTCACAGTTTCTAGGAGATTTGTTATTTGATTAGGTATATATTCTCTGATAGATTTTTATATTATTTTATTTTTGTAAGATGTGACAATGTTGTATACAACACTGACTTTGGTACAAAGTTATTTAAGCTGTATATAATTGAGTTCTACCTTTTTTAATTGATTAATTAGATCTGCTTTTACCCGCCATAAAGGCTTATTAACTAGGGTGTGATTATATATATATATTGGAGTTCTTTCATTAATCATTGTAACCTGATGAAGCGCACTTGTTAGGTGCGTGAAAGCGCTCGTTCTGTTTAAAATAAAAGTTCTTTACTATCGTGGTGGCTCCAGTAATTTGTTGGAGCATTACTTAACGCATCATTTTTGATAAAATATAGATGTTCTCTTATTCTACTCCTTAAAGCCCTGTCAGTTTTCCCTATGTAAAGTTTTCTACATGTTTCACAGTGTGCCAAATAAACAATATGCATAGACTCACATGTAGCGGCAATATTAAAGATTTATTTTTTATTGTTCTGGTCAGGATGCAAAAGAAATTCTTGTACTATGCACTTACAAATATTACACTTGCCATGTGGCTTAGTGTAGTTTAAATCATGCATGCTAGCGGGTCTCTTGGAATAACATAGCTGCCTCTTCAAAGATCTTATATTTTGAAAAATAAATCCTGGTTGTTCAAACACTACTTCATTGATTTTATCATCAGTAGGCAAAATGGGCCCATATTTCCCTAAAACCTGTGTATATTGGCCAACATCACCAGAGTAGTGCATAGGTACCTTAAAATAATTTTGCTTCTTAAGTTTTTTAAATTTATCACCTAAACTCACATGAATATGTGAAAAATAAGGTCTAGCTGTATATCCTGTCAAACTTGTCACCTCTTCAGTAATTTGCTGGCAATAAAGTTGGACTATACTGGATTCTTCAGCTGTTTCTGGGTCTACATTCTGTTTAAGAATTATAAACTCATCTTCTCTGGAATTAAAAATAAAACAAGAAACAGAATATCATCCAATCATTGTAAATCAGATTGGCCTTATTTCCGATTGTTGGACTTGTTTTCATTTGGTTGTGACCAAGCCATGGCCTCATTTCTGATTGTTGGACTTGTTGTCATTTGGTTGTGGCAAGAAACAATGACTGAAGGGCGCACCAATGGACTGGTTAATCATGGTATTGAGTTAGACCATTTTCCGCATATAAAAGCCTGCTATCTAACAATTTACTGCCAGATGATGATAAAAATACGGCAGAATATGATACTATTGATTTTACTGCTCTGCTAAAAGGCATTCATAAAATAGAAGATGACCTATATAAAGTTAAGAAGTTACAAGCCCAACTTCACCATTTAAGGCATGTCTTAAGAACAAAGTAATTCCGAGGGGTTTAAGGGTTCTTAAAATGCCTAACCAAGGAGAGTGTTGCCCTGAGCTTCTTTCTAAATGGCAACAATTACACCTTGAACTAAGTTTCAGTTATATCTGTCTGTGATGGACTTTTCCGAAAAAGAAGAAACATCACTGGCACAGAAAATTATCAGTGAGCAAAATTCTCTATATACAAATTATCCATATGAACTTGTTGTTGAAAAATTGACTTTTGTGACAGAAATATAAGTTGGAGAGGGCCAAGCGAGATTTTAAGGAAGGCCATGTTTTTGTATGGCCTAAAAATCGCATAAAAGAAGAGGCAACAAACCAGAACACCTTAAGGGAACGAAACGATTACTGCCAAATAGTAGTGGAAGATGAACCACCTCATGAGGACATAGAAGTGAATGGGAGGTTAGGAGCCAAACAGAAGATCACTGCTCCTCCCACAGTAGAGGTCGCTGTCCTACTGGCATCCACCAGGACTGAGGTGGATAAACAGGTGAAGGGGAATATGGCCAAAAAGCAAACACTTGAGAATATCACAAACAACACTGAATCAATAAATGACAACAAAGAACAGAGCCTCATTAAATCAGAGATCTCAAATGACGGAAAATAAGGACTCGTTTTTTCGAATCCTACCAATCAGACTGGATATATCACATCACCAGGAGAGGAAAGGAAGTACAGTTGTGTACACTTACCATAAATGTGTATTCACTTTTGCAATCATTACATTTGGGTTATCTGCCTGCAGGTAGCCCCTAAGCCGGCCTGAATATCAAAAGTCTTGGATTCCTGCGTCAGATGATGTCTCTTCTTCCATGAATTCAGGTTGTCAGGGGTATAAAACATGCAGCCAACACCATTACATCAGTTTTTCTTGCCCCAGATGTCAGGTGCCCACATAATGGAAAGCAATTATATGTTAGATTACACCTCCAACAAAAAAGCAAATACACCAGAAAGCTGAAATACACTAAACAAAAAGAAAAGTATAGCCAAGAGAAGGCTGGAGGGAGGGTAACCAGGACTGCAACAGTGAATACACTCGAACATCTAAATTTATGGTAAGTGTACACCAACTGTACTATGTTCTTCGTGGTTCACTGTTGCAGTCATTATATTTGGGTTGATTCCCAAAGCTTAGGAAGGGAGAAGGAAGTTAGAGAGCATTAGGACCAGCTATTCAGCCCTGCAAAACTGCAGTGGCAAAACCAGCTCTGGATTTGGAAAAAACAGGCATGTGGTAATGCTTGGTGAAGGTATTGAGCTCCAGGTAGCAGCTTCTTGGATGTCCCTGGTAGGGACACCTCTGAGAAAGGCTGCAGAGGTAGATGCAGCCTGGTAGAATGTGATCTTACCCCTGTGGGGTAGGTTTTCCATTGTGCTTATAGCAGAAATTAATGCAATGGGCTATCCACTTAGAAATGGTTTGCTTTGTAATGGCCTTCCCCTCTGAGGGCCCCTGCAGCAAAGCCAACTAGCAGCTGTTCAGATTTTCTGAGAGGCTTAGTCCTGTCCACATCCTGTTGTCTGTGCACATCCAAAGAGTGCAGTATTCGTTCTCCTTTGTTTTGTGGATTTGGGAAAAAAACTAGGCAAATGAATGGACTGATTAAGGGCCACACTAGACACCACCTTGGGCATAAAGGAAGGATTGGTCCTGAGGGACACTCTGCATGGAAGATGATGAAGGGCTCCACTGCCATGAGGGCCTGTAATTCAGACACTCTTCTTGCTCAAGTGATGGCTAGAAGGAAGGCTGTTTTCCAAGAAAGGAATTTCAACTCTGCAGTTTCAGCTGGCTCAAAAGAAGGTAGAGTGAGCTTTTCCAATACAAAGTTAAGGTCCCAGGCTGGTGTAGGGGGCTCTCCTTTGAGGTCTTAAATTTTTGGCCTCTCTGAGGAATTGCTTTAGCAGGGGGTGAGAGAAGAGGGATGGTTCAGTATTATAATGTGCTGAAATGGCAGAGGCATGAATTTAAATTGACGAGAAGGAAAGGCCCTTGTGGAGCATCTCTTGCATATGGAATTAGTAGGATGCAAGAGGCCATGAACCCCAGGGCTTGCAGATAGCTGGGTCTTTGTGGCCAGTAGTTTGAAGTAGGATGTCAAATAAACTTGTTTCTCTGGTGTGAGGTAAGCCATCTGGGAAGTTGTGTTCAAGTTTGCTCCCAGGAATAATAATTATATATATATGAATTTAGATTAATTTTCATATCAATTAATTGATGAGGTTTCATGCTATTTATTTAAATCTGTGATTATTTATGGTTATTTTTCTCTTTATTAATAATAGGAACTTTGATATAGATTCATATATATATATAATTATATTTGTTTTTAATAGATGTTTGGATTATTATATATTTCTGCCTAGGCTTTTAAATGTATTATATTTAAAATCTTTTAGATGTATAAATATATATAGTGGATATTTTTGTTAGAGTCCTATTGTGGCTCTAGGTTGTTCATTATTTTGAGTATTTATAACTATGTTAGTTATGATTCACCAATGACGTTATTGATGGGACAGAATACTGAGCATTGTATGCCTGCATGCCCGTCTAGTTTTTTATGCATCTATAATCGCACAAGTTTGGATAGTGAAATCATTCTACATTTTATTGAATTTCTGAATTGTTTTTTGCGTTTACTATGGCCGAATTAATGTTCCGACATTTGTGATTTTTTTGTGTTTTTTACTAGCTGAACCTGTGATTCTTACTGACTCAATGCTGGCCTTATATTTTTATTTCATTTCATTTTTAAAGCTTTGGGCTTATTAAATATGAGGGAGTAGTTATACTACATGAATTAAAAGCGTTCAGGAATGCTGGATTTAAGTTTAGTTAATTACATACTTTGATAAAATGGCTAATTGATAATGAAATAATGAATTGATTAATTGAAATGATATTTTGTATAAATACGAGCTTATTTTAGTCATTTGTTAAACCTGAGGAAGCGCACTGGTTTGGTGCGTGAAAGCACTTGTTCTTTTATTTCACAATAAATGCTTCATTTTCATCGTGGTGGTTCCTTCATGCTTTGTCATTACCATTGAGATTTTTCTTCGTTGTGCAGGAACCTTTGGATGGTGACAGCTTGTTTATTGGTACTCTAATACCTGTCAAGCTTCCTGGGAGCTGGAGGTAAAGTGTCTGGAGCCAGGCTAGATTCCAAGAAGGCATCATCTACAATGTCCAGGACAGGAGGGATAGCTAAAGGCCTGTGGTAAGGGAGAAGAAAGAATTCCCTAAGCCTCTTTTTGGAGTCAATAATCCTGGCTTTCCCAGCAGAAATGCTCCCTAAGAGAGTGTGCAAGTTTTCACCAAAAGAAAAAAAGTCTTCTGGAGGGGAAGCGGAGGGAATGGAATCCTCTGCATCAGAATCCGCATAGGTAGATGAGGGCAAATCCTGGTAATCAGAAGAAACAGAAATTTCAGAATCCTGATCAGAAGGAAAATCAGTTCTAGGTCTCTTAGAGGGTGAAGGCTGGCTTCCCATAATTGAAGTGATAAGGTCTTCAGCCATTCTTATCAATTGTTTTTTAGGTATATGGGCCTGACTATGCGGTTTGGACGTCAGTTTTCTAGGCATGGGTCGAGTTTTAGACCTTAAAGAAGAAGATGGCGTCGGTTTGAAATGCAAGTCAGTAGGCCTGAATACACCCTTTGAAGCTGGTGCCTGCACCGTGACTCCGGACCCATCCAAGGTAGAGACATCCGCAGGTTCCATAGTCGAAGAAGCATCTCGCGGCATACTGGACTCCGAATGGGTCTCAGTAGAGGCCTGTGAATCTGAAGTAGCAGGTATCAGGGGCTGCAAAAGCGCCCCACTGAGTACCGGTGAACTGGCGACTAGCTTAACGGAAGCGTTGTCAGCAGCTTTGGACCTATGTGGTCTGTCTCTGTCTTTATCTTTACATTTTTTTGGAATGTCGGTAGACAGATGGCTTACCGAAGCCATTTCTGGATAGTTAAACAGAGTACTAAAATACTTTGCTGCAAAAATAAACAGACAATGAATAGCCCGGGGTTGAATAAGGCACCAAAACCGACAGCAAGGGTCGTAGTGGTCTGGGCCTAAGCAAGGAATGCAGTACAAATGAAAATTTTTGAGGCATTTGCTTTCCACAGGTAATACAATTGTTAACTTTTACTAACATCGGTTAAGAGCAAGAAAAAGGATCCCCAGTGGGGTACTTAGCTTTTCTGAAGACTTCGGTTCTGAAACTCGAAAACAAAAATTTCAGGAGTCGGCCGACCGGCACTTGTGAACTGCTTCTGCTTCGGGCACCGAATGGCAAGAAATACTGATGTAATGGCGTCGGCTGCATGTTTTATACCCCTAACGACCTGACGTCATGGAAGAAGAGACAGCATCCGACGCAGCAATCTAAGACTTTGATATTCAGACCAGCTGAGGGCTACCTGCAGTCAGATAACCCAACTGTAATGACTGCAACAGTGAAACACGAAGAACATCAATTGTTCAGCAGGGGCCGTTCATTCAGCAGAGGATGGAACAAGAGAAAAATTACACAAGAATCACTGGGGCTGACAGCAACGAAGAGAACATGGAAAGATTAAATAGTAGGAGTCATTTGGTCTGGAATATATCCACAACAGCTGATGAGACAAGCATACTTGAAAGGGGTCTCTTGTTTATTTCGGCCCAAAGGGGTCTCTTGTTTATTTCGGCCCAAAGGACAGAGGTAACTGATGCAATCTTGGATTTAAGATTGTTTGGCAGAAATGCGTTAGTAAAAATGTTGTTTAAAGATGCAGATAATGATGAAAGTTTGAGATGCTTTGGAAAACCAAGTACATTTATTCCACCAAACCATCCTGTTATGGATGTTTTTCTTGCTTTTTGTGAAAATGAGATTTTTGAAGTATTAAGTAAACACAAGAAAAATAATGCATTCTCTAACTTAAGTAAGGATCAATATAAAGCGCTGAAACAGATACAAACTGACACAATGATAGTCATTAAACAGGCCGACAAGGGAGGGCCAGTAGTTGTAATGAATAGTAGTTACTACCATGATACAATGTGCGCAATGTTGAATGATTTTTCCACATATAACGTTAATGAGATGAGGGGAATGTTCAAAAAATTAGATGGTACCTTATATGATTGTTTATTGAATAATGAAATTTCTACAGACCTTTATAAATTATTTTAAGGTTTCAAAACCTCTAGTCCCCAGTATACATGGGCTTCCCAAGGTCCATAAAGATCCATTACTCTCCCCTCTAAGACCAATAGTGTCTGGTAGGAATTGGTCGACTGAACCCATTTCTATCTATGTAGAAAAGCATTTAAGACCAGTAGTTGGTAAAAACAGTATATTTTAAGAGATTCTAAGCAATTTCTGAAGGATTTGTATGATTTATGTACAACTTTAAAGGGAATGTTGAGTCAGTTTTGCTGGTAACTTTGTATGTACATTCCCTATTTAAATTGATTCCCAATGTTAAGGCAGCTGAACATTATTTATTAGAAAAAAGAATGCATGATGGTAAATGTGTTGACCTTTTGTGTCTCCTAATGGAACTGGTTCTGTCATATAATGTTATATACTTTGCAATAAACTGTTCCTACAAAAAGATGGAGTAGCGATGGGCACGCCTAGTCCCAGTAGCTACGCAAACCTAGTCATGACTGCATGGGAAAACAAATATGTCTTGGATTTTAGAAGGTTGCATCAGATTGTCTTTTATAGGCAATTTGTGGATGATCTTTTTTTGTTATGGAGTGGTGATGAGATTGAATTGAAACATTTATTTTAGGAAATTGATAATACCACCAATGTTTTGAAATTTGACATTACGAGTTCATACAACAAGACCGAGTTCTTTGACATTATTATTTTTAAGGACTGTGATGGGGGTTTATATACCAAAATATATAGGAAGTATTTTGTAACATAGTACCATACTGTCATAGGAACACATTACTTCACAAGAAAAGCACGCCTCCTAGGCATATTTTTAACAATGTGGTTAAGGGACAGGCATTAAGGTCTCTAGACTTACTGCAATTGATGAAGAATTTAAAAATGAAATAGCAGAGCTCAGAGACAGACTTGAAGAAAGAGGTTATACAGATTCTTCAACCCAAAAGAGTTTGGATGAAGCCATGACATGGAGAAAGAGTTTGGGAAAACCTTATTATTCATCACATAATGAGAATGACAAACAGGTCAAACATAATAACACGGTCAGAGTACCAACATACTTCACTAGAGATGTTAATATAGTTACTGATATTATCAAAAAACACTGGCCTATTTTAACCCACAATTCAGATATAAGAAACAGTGGGGGACAAACCCAATTTCTTATTTAAAAATAAAAAATCCCTGAAGAGACTTTTATGCTATCCTAGAGAGACACCACAGGTAGACACAGATATGGTCAAAGGGACTATACCATGCACTAGATGCAACCAATGCAGATATATAGATCAGACTAATTCTTTTGATCATCCGGACCTATGTAAAGTGTTTAATTTTAATGTAACAGCCACTTGTAACACCCCCAATGTGGTATATCTAGCCATTTGCAACCTCTGTTCGGCCTTCTATGTTGGGAAGACCAACAGAGAGTTGAGATTTAGGATCAGGGAACATCTACTTAACATAAGGAAAGCTGTTCTTACAAATGCACTGCCCAAACATGTACTTGTGGAAGGACCCACACATACCTGTAGATTCTTAGCACTACAAAAAATAATGGACAATGACAGAGGAGGGGACATCAACAACAGCACTGAGACATCAGAAACAAAATGGCTAATAAGGTTAAGAGCAGAAAGGGGAAAGGGACTGAACGACAGAATCCATTTGAAACCAATTTTAAAAAACAGAAGGTCATTTAAGCAATTTAAACTTAGTTTTAGGTATGTATTATTTTCTATTATGTGCAACTAAAAACACTGAAAACATTTACAAAAACGTAAAGTGTTTTATTAGTTTTTACTTGTACTTTTGCTGAAGGTAGGTAATTGTTTAGATATGCTGTATTTGGATTGGTTGTTCCTTAATTAGTCATAATTGGAACTAATATAAAATACCTCACAGCTCTCTGTTGAGATATGGCCTGAAGAAGTGGTATCTATCATCACAAAAGCACTTACCTTCAATAAACTCATTGTTTTTATGGACTGACTTCTTTGTCCTTTGTTTGCTTCGGTGAATGCTACTCTGGATTTGTTTATATACTTTTTATCTCAGCGAACCACTTATTCAAGCCGTGGCCTTATTTCTGATTGTTGGATTTTTTTTTTATGTATGTACTTATATAATTTTAGCAGATTAGCTGTCAGTTTTTTATTATTATTTAGGAATAATCCATCCTGTTACTTTAAGATTTGGATGTTCTGATTGGTGGGCCTTAATTGCCTCATTTATTTATAGGTGATTTGATTGTATGCTCTACTACATCTGATAAAGCAGTTTTACTACGAAAGTGCTTATGATAGTTCTTTGCTGGCAATAAAGTTGGATTATACTGGATTCTTCAGCTGTTTCTGGGTCTACATTCTGTTTAGGAATTATAAACTCATCTTCTCTGGAATTAAAAATAAAACAAGAAACATAATATCATCCAATCATAGTAAATCTGATTAACCCTTTATGAACACTAAATCATGCTACCACCATCAAACAAAATATTAAATTATTAGTTCTACAACTCATAACCAATGTGCTTTTCCTTCCGATTAGACTAGCCACCAAACAGTGATACCCCGTACCATTAAACAAAGTCCAAGAAAGGAAACAACCTCACATTCTACAAATCATACACATTTTAATATGCTTCTCTCTGCTTATTTGCTCAATAGTAACTTCAGCAAACAATAACTTTAAATAAAGCACTTCTAGCTATGAAAAATAGAAAAATGATATTTGCTAATAGATAAACCACCACAGCATTACCTGTTAGACGAATATATATCCTCAGTCATTAACCTACTCATCAGTGGAAATAGTAGTATCCAATCTAGGTCCAGCTTCTGCAACTTTAACCTAAAATCCACAAATACTATCTAAAACATGTTAAATTCAATATATCTACGCTAAAAGTATACCGAATAAAATCCCAGAATACAATACTACAAATCAAACATATTAGTCATTACCAAAACCTGGCTAAAATCACATAAAAATGACAATGCCATCTTACCACCAGGATACATTATTACAGGAATAGAAACAGGCCATACACCAAAACAAGTTGCCAGGTCCACAATCTTAATTGCAAATCATATATGAATTACCAGATCTGTTATAACTACAATATACCAAAATGTGACACTTCTGATACACTATAATTAATACACTATAATTAAAAGAACTGCAAATTACATCACAAAATAACAGTATACTGTCCTCCTAATCCGAAGGCTAACAACGTTAATTAATTAGAAGTACTAAGATGTCTATGAACGTAAAATAAAACAATCATTCAAGTAGACATTAACAAACCAGCCAAAAAGTACAGTTGTGTACACTTACTATAAATGTAGATGTCTAAGTGTATTCACTGTTGCAGTCATTACATTTGGGTTATCTGTTTGCAGATAGCCCTCAGTCGGCCTCATCAACAAAGTCTTGGGTCCTGCGTCGGTTGCTGTCCCTTCTTCCATGACGTCAGGTTATCAGGGGTATAAAACATGCAGTCGACGCCATTATGTCAGTTTTTCTTGCACCAGATGTCAGGAGCCCCCCTAATGGGAATCAAATTAAATATAGAAGTACAAAGATATACCTCCAACAAAAAAGCAAATACACCAAAAAGGCTTTTAAGCATAGTAAAGGAAAGTAGAGGTATAGCCAAAAGTTAGGGGGCTGGAGGGAGGGTAACAATGAATACACTCGAACATCTACATTTATGGTAAGTGTACACAACTGTACTATGTTCTTCGTGTTTCACTGTTGCAATCATTACATTTGAGTAGATTCCCAAAGCTATGGTTGGGAGGAGGAATTTGAATAGCATTAGGGCCAGCTATAAGGCCCTGCAAGACTGCAGTGGCAACACCAGCTCTGGATTTAGAGAAAATTGGCAAATGATAATGCTTGGTGAAAGTATGTACAGAACTCCAGGTAGCAGCTTCTAGGATGTCCCTGGTAGGGACGCCTCTGAGAAAGGCTGTAGAGGTAGATGCAGCCCTGATGGAGTGAAGTTTGATCCCCTGGGGGATAGGTTTTCTGTGGTGCTTATAGCAGAAATGAATGCAATGGCATATCCATTTAGAAATGGTTTGCTTTGAAATAGCCTTCCCCACTGCCCCTGCAGCAAATGCCACCAGCAGTTGTTCAGATTTCCTTTGAGGTTTAGTCCTGTCAAAGTTGAATTTAAGTTGTCTGTGCACATTTAAGGAATGCAGTATCCATTCCCCTTTATTTTGTGGATTGGGAAAGAAGGTTGGCAAATGAATGGACTGATTAAGAGCCACAATGGAAATCACCTTGGGCATGAAGGATGGATTGGTTCTGATGGACACCCTGTCCACATGAAAGATGATGAAAGGCTCCACTGCCATAAGGGCCTGTAATTCCAATACCCTTCTAGCTGAAGTGATTGCTAAAAGGAAAGCTGCTTTAAAAGAAAGAAATGTTAAGTCTGCAGTAGCAGCTGGCTCAAAAAGAGGTAGAGTGAGTTTCTCCAAGACAAAGTGAAGGTCCCAGGCTGGGGTTGGAGCTCTCCTGGGTGGTCTCAAATTTTTGGCCCCTCTGAGGAACTGCTTGAGCAGTGGATGAGAGAAGAGGGGAAGTTCTGTGTTATAATGAGCTGAAATGGCTGAGGCATGGATTTTAATGGAGGAAAAAGACAGGCCCTTGTGAAGCATCTCAGTTAAGTATTGTAAAATCTGAGGTAAATTGGGTGCTGCTGTGCTCATCCCTTGAGACTGGTTCCAGGCACTTCCATTTTTCAACATAAGATTTTCTAGTACTAGGCCTTCTTGCCTCTAAAATGATATCCATCACAGGTTTGCTGAGGGATGGTAAAGGAGAGATTAATTAGCCAGGATGCAAGGTTCAGTGTTAGAAACTGAGGGAGCAGAATCTGGTTCTCCTGCTGAGACAGCAGGGAAGGAGTCTGAGGCAGGTGCCATGGAGATAACCGTGACACACTGTGCAGGAGGGGGTACCAGTGTTGGCGCGGCCAGTCTGGAGCAATCAAAATCATCCTTGGTTTGTCCCGTTTGATTTTTAGTAGCACTTTGGAGAGCAGAGGCAGAGGGGGGAAGGCATAGACTGATAGGTTTTTCCAGCTGAAGGACAGAACATCCATTTCCAGGCTTGTTTGTGGGGAGTCCTTGTGCAAAATGTGTTCAATTGGTAGTTTTGGGGAAGAGACAAAATGGGTCTATATCTGGGCTCCCCCATTTGCTTGTCAACATGTTGAAAATCCTTGGTTCCAGTTTCTACACGTGTGCGTCCATGATGTTTCTGCTTAGTCCATCTGCCAGTGTATTTAATTTTCCTGGCAGGAATTGAGCTTGTAGGTGCACTTGGTAGCTCAAGGCTGTGTTCCACAATGTCATGGCTAATCTGCAGAGGGGGTAAGAATGTGTACCCCCCTGCTTATGTACCACATAACAGTGGTGTTGTCCGTCTTTACCATTAAATGCCCTGGAAGAATGTGGTCCTTGAATAGGTTCATAGGTTCATACTAGGCTATCTGCCCTGAGGCAATTATAAGCCTAGCCCGATTCTGTATGGCTTACGCCACCCCTTGATTTGAGTATACTGTGCCCTCTAAGGTTTAGTTTACTGTGCCTCTGTCTAATAGTGACACGGGAGTAATCCCTGGGACAAACCTACGATCCCCCATCCACCTATCGAGATTCCTCTTGAAGAGATTCAGTGAGGTGCTCTGCCTCACATGAACTGGAATTCTATTCCAGAGCGAAGGGAGCCTCTGGGTTATGAACCTGTCCCTCCAGCAAGTTCTATTTATTTCTGTGCTGAGGTTCAAGTCCCTCGAGCGTGTGGCTCTAAGAGATTTAGATTTACTGAGGTGGAGCATGTCCATTAATTCTGGATTTGACATAGCTTTGTATGTCAGGCATAGATCGCCTCGAAGTAGGCGGTATGCAACTGAGTAGAGCTGGAGTTTTTTTAACAGAGCAGCATATGGAATCTGTTTGAGACCCTTGATCCTCTTGGTGAGATACTTTTGGGGTCTTTCTAATTGCTGCAGGTGTCGGGTAAGGTACATCCCAAAGGGGCATTGTATTCTATGATGGGCCTGATGAGGGATGAATAAATTGGCACGATTACCTCTCTTGATCTAGATGTGAAACCCTTCGTGATGAGGTGGGCTATGTAGAAGGTCTTTCTAACCACTTTGGCAATGTGGTTTTCAAAGGAGAGATTGCTATCAAATTGGGTCCCCAGGTCCCTAATAACTTTCTCTGTACTTAATGGGTTTCCGCCTATGTGGTAATTTGTGGGCACATTGTTTTTGCCAAAGGGTATGACTATACATTTTTTGGCATTTAGCTTTAGACCATGGCGCTGGCACCAGTTATCTGTCTCTGTGAGACCTTTTTGAAGGATGTTTGTGTCAACTGGAGAGTTGATTATGGCGCCCAGTTTGCAGTCGTCTGCGAACTTGGTGAGCCATAGTCCTCCCACGTTTGCCTGTACCTCGGAAAAGTATATACCGAATACTGTCAGAGCATTCTGTACAGCTAACATTTCTTTTTGATTGACATGCAGTTGCATTTGACTTGGGTTCCATTTGCCCTGAATGCACTTCCCTAACAGGTGAGCTCCCCATGCACAGTCTGATGCGTCTGTTGTTAGGGTTTGGGCGGCAGGGGCTGGTGTGAAAGGTAGTCCCTTGTTGTGGTGGCAGGCCTCTGCCCACCAAAGGAACTCTAGGCGTAGGCAAGGTATGACAGGAATCATTGTTTCTAGGTCTTGAGAATGTTGACACCATAGGCTTTTTAGATACCACTGTAGTTTCCTCATATGCAGTCTTGCATATGGAATTAGAAGAATGCAGGAGGCCATGAACCCCAAAGCTTGCAGTATTTGTCTTGCAGGCAGCAGGGTTTTTGTGGCCACTTGTTTGAAGTAGGTTGTCAAATTTGTTTCTCTGGCGTGAGGCAAGCCATCTGGGAAGTTGTATTCAAGCTTGCTCCCAGGAATATAATTTGTTGACAGGGTACCAGGTGTGATTTCTTTTCATTTATGGTGTATCCCAGACAAGTTAGAATCCTTTGTACAAAGGCCAGATGATTCAAAGGTATGTCCAGGCTTTCTGCTGAATTAGTCACTCATCCAGGTATGGGCATATTTGAATATTTCTTTGCCTGCAAAATGCGATAACTGGAGCTAGGTACATTCTGAATACCCTGGGCGCAGTAGATAAGCAGGGCAGTGCAGAGAACTGATAGTGCATGATGCCTGCTTTGAAGCGTAGGTATCTTCTGCAAGATTCAAAACACCTCACAACAAAAGCTTAAGGAAAAACACACAGACTGCCAGCACTTCACCAGTATTTTTCTTTATTCCAGCGATCTGGTACCTCGGCAATTCGCCTTCAAGGATCACAGTTAACTGAATGCAAGCATGATGCTTATATACTCATTTGGACAATTAATATCTTAATTAACTTATTAAACATTCAAAAATGAAAACATCAAATTTCAAAATTTTTCAAAATTTTTAAAGTGACCATAAATGTGTGTTTTTCCTTAATCTTCTCCAAGATTCTCCGATTGGGATGTGCAGGTATGCTTCTTTTAAATCTAGTGTTGCCAACCAGGCATCTTTGCCAAGCATAGGAAGTCAATGGTGAAGAGTCAGCATCTTAAATTTTGGAATCTCCAAAAAGGTGTTTAGAGTAGACAGGTCCAGGATAGGACACCATGAATTGTCTTTTCTGGGTACCAGGAAAAGTCTCGAGTAGAAACCTTGTCCCTTTTCCTCTTCTGGTACCAGTTGAATAGCCCCCATGCTTGAGAGAGAAAGTACTTGTTTTTGGGCCTCTGCCTACTGATTTGAGGGAAGGTCCGGCCACCTGCTTGGTGTTGGCAACCTGTGGAAGTGAAATCTGTATCCCTGGGACACTATATTTAAAACCCATTTGTCCTGGGTAATGAGTTCCTGATTCTTTGCATGAAGAGTAATCTTTCCCCCCAAAGGGGCAGTCACTTGATAAGTGCTTGGAAATTTTAAAAGGAAATCATTGAGACAGTTTACCATAGGGGGAGTCTTATTATTCCCAGATTTGGAAGTGGAGGCCCCCCCATTGCTTAGTTCTGTGTCTCCCTTGGGACTGAAACCTGGGGTTTTTGCTGTGTCTGGGTTTGGCTTGAGAAGACCTGGAAGGGGCTGGAAAGGACCAATTCTTAGACGGCCAGTGCCTACTAAATCTAGGAGGCTGAACTTGTAAAAAATCTTTTAACAGTTTGCATAGATTTAGCTTTATCTTCCATCTTTTTAAGAACTTCCTCAGCCTTGCTGCCAAACAGGCTGTCCTGATTTAAAGGAGCATCCAACAATTTAGCTTTAACATGATCAGGCAAAGACTGCTCTTTAAGCCAAGCATGCTTTCTGAGCACAGACCCAGTAACAGCAGACCTGCAAGAGGCCTGTAATGAATCAAAACCACATTGCAAAGTAGGTTTTCCAACTTGTTCAGCAGAATGCATTAAATCCTGTAATTCTTTATTTTCCACACAGTCAGGAATCAACATCATTTTCTGTTTAAGCAGTCCAATAACATGTTGCTGATACTTTAACATATGAAACTGGCAGTTTAAAGCCCTAATGGCCAAGCTTGCAGAAGTATAAACCTTCTTACCGCATCTATCCAGCGCCCTGGAGTCTCTATCAGAAGGGCTAGGATTTTTAGCAGTAGAAGCCTTAATGCCCTTGGGCCCCTGTGAAATAGTCTCTGGATATGCAATAGGATTTTTAAAAAGGAACTTGTGGGACTCAGGGACCCTGCAGTCTCTGTCAGGTTTTCTGGGAGCAGGAGGCAGGGTATCAGGGGCCAAACTAGATTCCAAAAAAGCATCATCAACAATGTCTAGTACAGGAGGAATAGCTAAAGGCCTATGCTGAGGTAGGAGAAGGAAATCCCATAGCCTCTTTTTTGAAACAGAAAAATCCTGGCTTTCCCAGTAAAAATGCTCCTTAGAGTATGCAAGGTTTCCCCAAAAGAAAAATCCTCAGGAGGGGAAGCAGAGGGAATGGAGTCCTCTGCATCAGAATCTTCATAAGTAGGTAAGGGCAAATCTAGATAATCAGAAAAAAAACAATCCTGATCAGAAGATTCATAATCAACTTCTGTCCTAGGCCTCTTAGAAGGGGGGGGGGTGGCTACCCCTGATTAGAGTTATTAGATCTTCAGCCATTCTTATCATTTGTTATTTAGGCATAAGAGGCCTAAGCATGTGGCCTGGGCATTGTTTTTTTAGGCATGGATCGAGATTTAGGCCCAAGTAAAGAAGAAGGCGTTGGTTTAATATGCAAGTCCGTAGGCCTGAATACACCCGCAGAAGCCGGTGCCTGCACAGCAGCTTAGGACCCTTCCCAAGGTAGAGACACCTGCGGGTTCCATAGTTGAAGCATCTCGCGGCATACCGGACTCCAAATGGGTCTCAGTAGAGGCCTGCGAATCAGAAGTAGCGGGTATCAGGGGCTGCGAAAGCGCCTGAGTACCGGCGAATGGGTGAAAGGCTTAGGAGAAGCGTCGTCGGCAGTTTTGGACCTCGGCAGCCTGTCTCTGTCTTTATCATTGCATTTTTTTCGAAATCCTGCTAGTCGGATGGCTAATCGATGACATTTCTAGATAATTAAACCAAGGACCGATATATTTAGAGGCGAAAATCTACCCATGACGGATAGTGCGCTGATTAAATAAAGCACAAAACTGACAGCTTTCCACAAGTAATGCAATTACTAACTTTTACTGACATCGGTAAGGAGTAAGAAAAAAAGTTTCCCCAATGAGGTACTTAGCTTTAGTTGAAGACTTCGGCTCTGAAACTCGAAAACGAAAATTTCAGGAGTCGGCCAACTGGCACTTGCAAACTGCTTCTGCTTCAGGCACCGCACAGCAAGAAAGACTGACGTAATGGCGTTGGCTGCATGTTTTATACCCCTGACGACTTGACATCATAAAAGAAGGGACAGCAACTGACGCAGGACCCAAGACTTTGTTAATCAGACCGACTGAGGTCTACCTGCAAGCAGATGACCCAAATGTAATGACTGCAACAGTGAAAAACAAAGATCATCAATACCAACACATACTATACAAAATTCACAACCTACCATAAACTTGTTTGGCTTCGAACAACTACAAAGTACATAACTACGTAATACTACATGTAGAAAAGTACACCGGACTAGCTATTAATATACAATATTGTTGAAAAAGGAATAATTCCCGAGTAATCCCTGATGCACTAAGTGATCACTATCTTATCTTTGCAATATGGAAAGCAACAAAGCTCATCAGAATTATGTTAGAGCAAAAAAAACTTCACAAGTCCTTACTCACAAAACTAAAATAATGCAGGCAGACACCAGTAAAACATCTTCCCCACAATGACCATCAAATTCTTCAGCTATGCATTCCTACACATTTGTGAATTTGCCAACTCTCTCCCACAAAGGAAAATAAAACTTTAGATTTGTACTATGGTTAACCGTGATTGCAAAACAAAGATGATACAGAAAAGAAGTCTGGACACACTGAAAAAAGACTATTCACCATCAAAACTACAACATTACAATTTCAATCAAAATCAAAAGGTGTAATGCAAAAAGATAAAAACATTTTATCTCAATACAATCTTAATAAAGAGCTGAAGGAATTTATCTTTGAAGGGAAAAGGACAAGAGTTAAGTTGATCTTCCTCATAGAGGAATGTGGTTCAAGAACACATGATTTGAGGGAATACTTTAGAGCTATACAGTCAAGGCTCACATAAATAACACAAGCAGTTATGAATTAAAATGGTAAGGGGGTGATGATGAAGCAGCTGGAATTTTCAAACATAAGAGTATAATTTTGAATGCAGATCTTTAAGGAGATCAGTGATAATGATACAGATCATTATATTCATAAAGTAGCAGACAGAATTCTAAGAACTAAGCCAACACAGGAATGGAGAAAGGAAATTTCACCAGTAGGGATGACTAAGTAGACGTATAGAAAAAACAGGCAAGGCGGAGGGGCTGGAATTTACTGAAGAAAATTTGCATAGGAACCAAGGTATTAGGAGCAAATTAGTACAGACTGGAAGGTAATTAGAGTCAGATGAGACCAAGCAGAAGTCTGGACTGCAGGTTGCAAACTACCTTCCCTGCCAGGGATTGATAGAGTAAAGAAGAAGGGAGTGACACAAGAAAGACCAACTCTAGTAGAGTCTGTAGTTAAGTCTAGAACAAAAGCCTCTGTTAGAAAGAATAATTATTATGGCATATAAATTACTACATGATAACTATATGACTGGAAAGGGTCTAATATTATCACAGCAAAGATTTCAATAGTCAAACACCATTTGGGCGACACCAAATGTTCAAATATTGAAAACTTCGCAAGTGTGAATGGAGATTGCCATAGGGAATTCTTCCCTTTACTTCAATGTAGTGCGATCTCGGAGGTATATTTCAGTAGCGGAGGTGTGGGGGGTGCAGGCCCCCCCCCTGCATAAAACTCTTTAATGACAGGTTTCCTGTTTTTGTTTTTTTAGAATTTGAAATTTTCAAACTTCAAACATATGGTGTCGACCATATGGTATTCGGGGTTTGAAAGTTTCGATCCGATAATATAGACCCGACTAGAAAAGCAATTTACAAAGTATCAATGGGAGGACATCTGTATAGCCCCAAAGTATGCAACAAATTCCAAAAAGGTTTAGGATTTTTGCTCGGAAGTGTTTGCATAGTATGTTAAACCCCAAGCAGACTTCAGAGGAATTTTTCTCAGTAGTCAGCAAATGCTGGATGCGTGAAGGGAAAGAGTGATACACAACTGAGAATGTGTGTTTTTTGAGAATGTAATAAGTTGGCAAATTTTAAAAATTCTCTACAGACTATATATATTGTCACAAATGTTGGGGAAGCAACAGCTTTTAACTACAGAAATCATTTTTTTAGCTGGAGCATAGGATCTGAATTGCCTAGACATAAGGCTTTAGTAATTTGATGCTACTGGCTGCCATAAAGCTATTGCTAGAAAACTGAAATCAAAATCCAAAACAACACTGAAGCACTGAATATTTTAAAGGAGATAAAAGAACTAGAGATAGGATTTTTAGAAAATAGAAATAAGTGTAATGTGTGGGAACAATACATGCAGAATACTACTGAGGAGAATGAATGAAGTTTAAGGGAAGTGAGACATTGAAAAATTAATGTAATGTTCAAGTGAATGATAATTGTTAGAAAGAAAAGTATGCGTACTGCATAAAATAATGAAAATGTAGCTATGGCTTGTTTTCTTTTCTATTAATATACATGTAACTACTCCATTGTGAAACTGTTATTTAATAAAGTAGTAAAACTTCCTACAAAACAAATCCAAAGGAATTTTTGGAACTGTATTCATAACTTAATGACACTAAAAATGAAACTAAACCAAACCCACTTCCTTATGACACCAATTACAATACAGCATATAAAATGAATACACATTTCTTGCAAACTACTACTACAACAAAGCAATAAACTATTACAGTATTAACTAGCACTCCTAACTAAACATACAATTCCTTTAACCTGCAAACTGTCTCAATAGACTTCTTCACAAAAGTACTACAAAAGAAAAACTCTACTGTAGCCAATAAGCTACCTGGGAAACACCTATATTTAGCTGAAGAAACAGTTTCTATCTCATCACAATACTCAAACAAATCTACAAAAGAAAATTACATACCAATTATATGGAAAAAAGTCATACATCCTTCATCTACACAAAGCTGCCATCCTACCACATTTAGGCGCTCACACACACAAACACATAGGTTGGCATAAAGATTAAGGCGTTTACCTTACAGACACAAGATGCACAGTTTGATTCTCACATGGGGTAACTGGTTAGGCTTAAAATAACCCATAAAGTGTAATTTAGCCTAGTACTAATCTCTAATCTATGATCTTATCTATACATACATACATACACGCACACACACATTTATCACAGCTCATGAAGCATCTTACAAAAATAGTTTATTATCCCCAAGTCAACATGCCTTCCACCCAAGGTCAAAGCACTGAAACTGTGTTTTTAACCTTCTTAAATATTACAAATTTACAATGTAATCTGAATTAAACTAGCCACAGCTCTGTGTTTAGACTTTCGCATCATGAGGCATGGTCTCTCATGAGATACTCTTAAGATTATCAAATCTAGACCCAAGTAAAAACACAACTGACTGGTTTATATGCTCTCTCACTGTTAAAGCCAAAAATATGCTGGCAAAACTCCTACTTGACTTTTCTTACAATCCCGGTCAGTTCCTTATGCATCACTTCTAGGTCCAATACAGTTCAACTTACTCATAACCAAACTGAACAAAAAAATGCAGCAATTTAACATGCAGACAAAACAATTCATTTTCTCAGGCATAACAGTTAGCCAGCTATATGCAACTATCCATGAGTCACTACACACAGCGGAAAAGCAAATAACAGAAATCATATCTATTAATAAATCCAAGTCAAATTACTTTTTATCTTGAATCATCTCAAAAGGACTATACTGATTTTAACTCGCAACAGCCTAGTAATGCCTCTCCGTTTCTGTAGTTAATTCTACTGCTGCCTCCAGGCATCTAACATACCCCTGCTCATATTTGGATTAATAATTCAAAAACCACACTGCATGCAAGCTATTGAAAGATCTCATCTTAAAGCTTACATAATGAGCAGAACAGCTGCACTGATATTGAACATCTGTCTAGTGCTGCTAAAGAGATATTAATTGTTGTTCATATACTATACATAGTCAACATTTTCATATTTTTTTCTAAATATCTCAACCACCGAGTAACATAGTGTTGGGCGAACTCCGCCCGACGCTTGATAGTGCGTTTATTGAAAGTAGCGCCAGCGACAGCCCGAGGGTCTGGGCCCAAACAAGGTATGCACAGGGAATGGAAATCCTTATGCGGTATTTGCTTCCCACAAGAAATACAATTATTAACTTTTTCTGACATCGGTCTGAGGCAAGAAAAGTTTCAACGGGTACTTAGCTTTAATGAAGACTTCGGTTCCAAATATTTTGTAATTCAGGAGCTGGCCGACTGGCACTTGCGAACTGCTTCTGCAAGACTGAAGAACATGGCATCGGCTGTGTCTTATATACTCTGGCCTTCCTGACGTCAGAAGAGTAGCGGCGACAACCGGCGCGGACCAAAACTTTGGAATTGACCGAGAGGGACCTGACGGCTGAAAACCCATCTGTGATTACTGCAGCTGTATGCACGATGAACATCTGCAGTGTGCAGCTTGAGTTGCTACTAAGGTACTGCAGGCCATCTACAAAATATTACACAGTTAATATTTACTGTGTTTATTATGAGTTAAAAAATCCAGTTTAAGACCTAGAATCTAATTAGTACAGTCATTGTAAGGACTTATTTGTGCTGAACAGTTTGCCTTTTACATTTCTTTAGTAACCTTTATAGATCCAGAAATATGAACATTTCTTTGAAATGGGATGACAACTTGATTTTGTCAAAAATCTCATGAAGCAGACAATGGAATTTGGAGTACAAACCTCATGAGCTTCACTGGAGTAAATGAATTAAAAATCACATCACAACAAATTATCACAACACAAGAAACATATACTGAACTACTTACTGCAGTTATCGTAGATCAAAAAGTACAGTTTTGTACCTACCATAAATGTAGATGTTCGAGTGCTAATACAGCTGCAGTAATCACAGATGGGTTTTCTGCCGTCAAAGTCTTGGTCCGGCGTCGGTTGTCGTCGCTTTCTCTTCTGACGTCAGTGAGGCCAGAGTATATAAGACACAGCCGACGCCATGTTCTTCAGTCTTTCTTGCCCCAGACGTCAGGTGCCCCCAGAAGGAAGGCAATACATAAATTATGCTTATATGTATATACAAGCAATGCAATATAATCCAAAATCAGTGGTTGCAAGCAAATAAACCATAGAAGGATAACCCAGTCAGGTTGTATGAAGAGGTTGTTAGGCCCCATGCCTTTACCAAGTGGGGAAGGAGGGAGGGAAACCTGTACTGCAGCTGTATTAGCACTCGAACATCTACATTTATGGTAGGTACAAAAAGTACAGTTTTGTACCTACCATAAATGTAGATGTTCGAAGATCCACATTGCTGCAGTCCTTACACTTGGGTAGTCCGCTGTCCACGGTCGGCCCGAATATCAAAGTATAAGGCTGACGTCGGTCAGGGCGCATTTAACTGACGTCAGGACGTCAGGGTATAAATGCGCATGACCGGCGTCATATCCTCAGTCTTTTCTTGCCCCAGATGTCAGAAGACCTTAAAAATAAAGGTCAAAACCAAAAGACAGCAAACAAATAACCAACCAACCTTGCACTAACTATATGTACAATATATACAATATACACAATATGTACAACCCAACCCACACAACCACCTCCAACTACAGAGAGGAAGGAGGGAGGGTTGGACTGCAGCAATGTGGATCTTGAACATCTACATTTATGGTAGGTACAAAACTGTACTATGTTCTTCATCTCACATTGCTGCAGTCCTTACACTTGGGTAGAATCCCAAAGCAGAGATAAGGGAGGATGGCTAACTATAAGGAAGCAGGAGCTGCCAAAATGCCCTGCAAAACCGCAGTGGCAAAACCAGCCCTGGACTTAGAGTAAAGTGGCAGGTGATAATGCCTAGAGAAAGTATGCACAG
The DNA here is from genome assembly GCF_019279795.1 of Protopterus annectens. Lineage (NCBI taxonomy): Eukaryota > Metazoa > Chordata > Ceratodontiformes > Protopteridae > Protopterus > Protopterus annectens. The sequence goes on along the minus strand of NC_056729.1, from coordinate 1,439,792,149 downwards.
AACTCCAAGTAGCTGCCTCCAAAATATCCTTGGTTGCCACTCCCCTCAAAAGCTGTTGAAGTGGCAGTAGCCCTAGTGGAATGAGGCCTAATCCCAGCTGGAACCTCCTTGCCATGATGGGAATAACAGAAAGCAATGCAAAACCCAATCCACTTAGAAATAGTTTGTTTTGACACAGGCTTGCCCTGAGAACTCAAAGCAAAAGAAACAAACAACTGCTGAGACTGCCTGAACCCTTTAGTTCTGTCCAAATAACGCAACTGCCTGTGTACATCCAAAGTGTGCAAAATCTTTTCCCCCTTATTTTGGGGATTTGCATAAAAGTAGGCAAATGAATAGTCTGGTTTAAAGCCACACTAGAAACCACCTTAGGCATAAAGGAAGGATTAGTACGTAATGATACCCTATCCTTATGGAAAATCAAGAAAGGCTCAACTGCCATAAGGGCCTGTAATTCAGAAACCCTTCTTGCAGAGGTAATGGCCAACAAAAAAGCAGTCTTCCATGATAAATATTTCAACTCAGCAGTAGCTGCAGGCTCAAAAGGTTGTAGAGTGAGTTTCTCCAACACAAAATTGAGATCCCAAGCAGGAGTAGGAGCTCTTCGGGGGTCTTATATTCTTTGCCCCTCTAAGAAATTGCTTGAACAAAGGATGAGAAAACAATGGCGGGTCGCAATCATAGTGAGCTGAAATTGCTGCAGCATGAACTTTAATAGAAGAGAAAGACAAACCTTTGTCTAGTAACTCAGTAAGATATTGAAGAGCCACACACAAATTAGGCTCAGAAACATCAAAATCTTTGCTGCACTCCAAAATAAAAATCTCTTCCATTTATCAGCGTACACTTTCCTTGTACTAGGCCTTCTAGCTTCCAAAATAACATTCAAAACTTGCTGAGGAAGTGGAGGCCCATTATGGTTCAAAACAGAATATGCCAGGCTGTTAGGTGCAGAGAGTGAAGCTTGACATTGAGCAAATGGCTGTCCTCCTGTGACAACAGGTGTGGAATCAAGGCAAAGGCCATGGAGGCTTCCGTACTAGACTTCTTAGTAATGGGTACCAGTGCTGTCGAGGCCAATCTGGAGCTATTAAAATCATCCTTGGCTTGTCCTGTCTGACCTTCAGAAGTACCTTTGGGAGGAGAGGCAGAGGTGGAAAGGCATACACATGAAGATTGCTCCAATTGAAAGAAAGAGCATCCACTCTCCAAGCTGTGGGATGAAACCTTTTCGCAAAACTTTGGCAGCTGATGGTTTAGTGGAGAAGCGAACAGATCTATGTCTGGAGTTCCCCATGACACTGTCAATTTCTGAAATACATGAGGATCCAATTTCCACTTGTGGGGATCCATAATTGCCTGCTCAACACATCTGCTAAGGAGTTCTGTGCTCCTGGCAGAAACCTTGCCTGAAGATTGAGCTGTAAACTGAGAGCAGTCTCCCACAAAATCATTGCTTGCCTGCATAGAGGATAAGAATCGTTCCCCCTTGCTTGTTGATGTACCACATGACAGTTGCGTTGTCTGTTAGAATCAACACCTGTCCTGGAAGAAGGAATTCCTTGAAAGCTATTAATGCAAACTGGACTGCTAACATCTCCTTCATGTTGATATGTAGATGTCGTAGTCTGACAGGCCACTTGTTTTGTATCCACTTTCCATTTAGATGAGCTCCCCAAGCTTTGTCTGAGGCATCTGTCGTTAAAATCTGACTTGCCTCTGGCCGGGTCACAGAGAGTCCCTTGTTTAGGTGACATTCCTGAGCCCACCACAAAAATTCCTTCTGAATGCAAGGTATTATTTGAATGACAGTGTCCAGATCCTGGCAGTGCTGTGTCCATACATTTTGAGATACCATTGTAGCTTCCTCATATGCAGTTTGGCATTGGGAAGCACCAGAATACAAGATGCCATGAACCCTAAGGCTTGAAGGACTGTCCTTGCAGTCAGCCCGGACTGATGAGATAGTTGATGGAAGTAAAGGGATAGACTCTTTTGTTTGTCCGGGGTTAAAAGGCCATCTGGGCTGCTGTATTCAGTCTCACACCCAGAAAGCACATGTCTTGAGAGGGTACTAGACTGGACTTTATTTCGTTCACAGAATACCCTAGGCATCTTAGCACTGCTATCACATATTCCAAATGACGAAGAAGCTCTTCCCTTCCTTGAGCCAGAATTAGGCAGTCGTCCAAATAAGGATAGATCTGTATTCCTTTTAGTCTGAAGAAGGCTATCACTGGAGCCAGAACTTTCGTGAACACTCTGGGCGCAGTAGATAAACCAAAGGGCAATGCAGAGAACTGATAGTGAGAAGTCCCAGCTCGAAAACGCAGATACTTTCTGCAACTGAGTCTGATAGGAACATGAAGGTAAGCCTCCTTGAGATCCAAAGTTACCATCCAATGATCTTTCCCAGCAGAGGTAAAAGCTGCTGCAACGTCAACATTTTGAACTTGGGAATGTCCAGATAAGTGTTGAGGATAGATAAATCCAAAATTGGTCTCCACGTGTTCCCCTTCTTTGGTACTAGGAACAGGCGAGAATAAAATCCTAGGCCCACTTCTGGCAGAGGGACCGGCTGTATAGCCCCTAGTTGGAGCAACAGAGAAACCTGTTTGTGAGCCTCTATTCTTTGTTGAGGAGGAACGTCTGGCATGCCTTTGAAAGGAGGCAAGGTATGGAAATAAAACCTGTAGCCGTGGTGTATGATATCCAATACCCATCTGTCCTGGGTAATTAAACTCCAATTTTCTTTGAAAAGTGCCAACCTTCCTCCCAAAGGTGCTGCCAGGCGAGCAGGCTCTGGCAGCTGAAAAGGTAGGTCATTGGGTCTGCTTACGAAAGGACTGACCCCTGCCCTCACCAAGCCTGTGCAGGAGAACTCCCTGTTCTAGGCCTGAAAGAGCCCTGAGCTCTGCCCTTACCACGTCTAGATCTACCCCTAGACTGGGAATCATAAGAAGGATACGTCCACCCCTTAGTAGGCCAATTTCTACTAAACTTTGGAGGCTGGACCTGCAAAAAATCTTTAACAGTCTGCATAGACTTAGCCTTGTCTTCCATTTTCTTTAAGACTGACTCAACAGGAGGACCAAACAACACGTCAGATTGTAAAGGAGCATCTAAAATCCTTGTTTTAACATGTTCAGACAAATTCGATCCCTCAGCCAGGCGTGCCTGCGAAGAACAGTCCCAGTGGCAGCCACCCTAGACGAGGCCTGTACAGCATCAAAACCACAGTGCAAAGAATGCTTACCCACCTGTTCAGAAACATGTACTAAATCTTGCAACTCTTTACAATCAATACCTACTGCCAGAGCATCAACCTTAGACTTCAATTGTGAAAGGAGATAGTTTTGGTATTTCAACATGTGAAACTGGCAATTCAGAGCCCTCATAGCAAGAGTGGAAGAAGTATAAACTTTCTTTCCCCATCTATCCAAGGCCCTAGCCTCCTTGTCTGTAGGAACCTATTCTTAACAACAGAAGCCTTAACACCCTTAGGCCCCTGGCTAACAGTTTCTGGGTCTGCCCTAGGACTCTTAAAAGATACTTGTGAACTTCAGGCACCCTGTAATACCTATCCGGCTTAACAGGAGCAGGAGGCAAAGAATCAGGATTAAGAGAAGCCTCTGTAAAAACATCCTCCACTACATCCAAAACAGGAGGTATAGCCAAAGGCCTATGCTGGGGTAAAAACAGAAATTCCCTAAGCCGTTTCCTGGAATCAGAGAAGTCCTGACCCTCCCACTTAAAATGCTCCCTCATGGAATGAAGGGTTTCAGAAAAGAAAAATCCTCAGGAGGAGTAGCAGAAGGAGTAGAATCATCCACATCAGAATCAGAATAAGGAGAGTACTCCTGCAAGTCTTCAGCAAGACTCTGAAACATCAGCTTGCTCAAAACCCCCAGCTCAGGCTCCACCCTAGGTCTCAGCAGGAGGGGCATAGAACCCCTAATCAAAGTAATCAAATCTTCTGCCATTTTAAGCATATGCTTCTTGGGCATAGTACCTGAAGAGCTAGGGTAACACCACCTGAAGCTAAACCTGGCCTGCCCTGGGAGAAGCCTTAGAAACAGAAGGAGAGGGCCTAGCCACCTTAGGAAGGGAGGGAGTATAGTAACCTGAGAAGCCCCCTCAGCCTGACTTGCCTCCTGAGAGGCCACATCTTGCAATAATAAGGTCTCACTCTGGGAACACAAAGAAATCTCCGGTGGAGCCACCGGCTCCACCGACACCTCTAAAGAACCGGCGTCCGGTAGAGACGGTTCTTCTAGCCTAAACTTAACTGTCTTGTCCTTGCGCTTCTTCGAGGAGGCGGGCGCCGGAGCATCCGGCGGCATTTTATAATTGCACCGCTTCCCAAAGACTAACCTTGCACAATCCAACCTTCTCTTTATAGTGCGTTTATTAAATCTAGCACAAGAGCGACAGCCAACAACGCCGTGGTCAGGCCCTAAGCAAGGAATACACAAAGTATGATAATCTCTATGCGATATCTGTTTCCCACAAGAAACAATTATTAACTTTTCTGACATCCGTAAATGACTGAGGCAAGAAAAACTAAAATATTCCCAACGGGTAATTAGCCAACTTTGAACTCGGTCTGAAACTTCTAAATCGAAAAATCTCAGAACGCCAACCGGCACTTGCAATGCTGCTTCTGCATCGGACCATGCGGCAAAAAAGACTGAGGATATGACGCCGGTCATGCGCATTTATACCCTGACGTCCTGACGTCAGTTAAATGCGCCCTGACCGACGTCAGCCTTATACTTTGATATTCGGGCCGACCGTGGACAGCGGACTACCCAAGTGTAAGGACTGCAGCAATGTGAGATGAAGAACATCTGTACTATGTTCATCGTGCATACAGCTGCAGTAATCACAGATGGGTAGAGTCCCAAAGCTACGCACAGGGTGGTAGGTACTAGGAGGAACTGGGTTGAGCCAGAATGCCCTGCAAAACAGCAGTGGCAAAGCCTGCTCTTGTTCTGGAATATAAAGGCAGGTGGTAGTGTTTTGTGAAGGTATGTACAGAACTCCAAGTGGCTGCCTCCAAAATATCTTTGGTAGGAACTCCTCTGAGGAAGGCTGTAGAGGTAGCTGTGGCCCTGGTGGAGTGTGATCTGATACCTGTAGGAACAGATTTCCCATGATAGGAATAACAAAACCGTATGCAGTGGCCTATCCACTTTGAAATAGTCTGCTTGGAAACTGGCTTCCCTTGAGCCCCTACAGCATAGGACACAAAGAGTTGTTCTGATTTCCTGAAAGACTTTGTTCTGTCCAAATAGTAACGTAGCTGCCTATGGATGTCTAAAGAATGTAGCAGCCTTTCCCCTTTGTTTTGAGGATTGGGGTAAAAGGTAGGAAGGTGTATGGCTTGATTTAAAGCTACCCTGGATACCACTTTAGGCATAAATGATGGGTTGGTACAAGGAAACCCTGTCCTGATGGAAAATGAGAAAAGGCTGCACGCCATGAGGGCCTGTAGTTCAAACTCCGAGCTGAAGTGATAGCCAGAAGGAAGGCAGTTTTCCAGGACAAATATTGCAAATCTGTTGAGGCAGCTGGTTCAAAAGGAGGCAATGTTAATTTTTCTAGTATGTAATTAAGATCCCAGGCTGGTATTGGTTGTTTCCTTGGTGGTCTTATATTCTTAGCCCCTCTGAGGAACTGTCGAAGAGTGGGTGAGAAAATAAAGGAGGATCCGTGTTGAATTCTGCAGGAATGGCTGGGGCATGGAATTTTATGGAAGAAAATGAAAGTCCACTGTTCAGCAGCTCAGCTAGATACTGTAATACCGGAGGCAAGTTCAGTTTTCTAGGGTCCTGGCCTTTTTTCTCATTCCAAGAGCAAAACCGCTTCCATTTTGCGGAGTAAGCTTTTCTAGTAGATGGCCTTCTGGCCTCCAAAATGACATCCTGCACCTCCTTGGAGAGTAGGGTCTGTTGTGGTGTTAAGGAATTTTCCATGCAGCGAGATTGAGTGTTTTCAGCTGACTGTGAAGAGTTTTGTAGCTGTGCTGAGTCAGCAGAAGAGGCATTAGAGGCAAGGACCAGGGAGGAGTATGTGTTAGGCTCCTCAGGAGTGGGTACCAGTGTTGCCTTGGCCAATCTGGAGCAATCAGTATCATCTTCGGTCTGTCTGCTCTTGCTTTCAAAAGCACCTTGGGCAGAAGAGGCAGAGGTGGGAATACATAAACTGTCCATGCTGTCCAACTGAATGAAAGGGCGTCCACTCTCCAGGCCTTTGGATGAAAGGTCCTTGAACAAAACCTTTCCAATTGATGATTCCTGTGGGAGGCAAAAAGATCTATGTCTGGCCTCCCCCACGCTTGGATTATTTCTGTAAACACCTGAGGATGTAACTTCCATTCGTGTGGATCTGTCCTATTTCTGCTTAAATTGTCTGCCAGCGTGTTTTACAATCCTGGCAGGTCCTGTGCTTGGAGTTCGATTTGCCATTCCAGAGCCAAGTTCCAAAGAGTCATGGCTAGTCTGCACAAGGGGTATGAATGTGTTCCTCCTTGTTTGTTTATGTACCACATTACTGTGGTGTTGTCTGTTCTTATCAGTAATTGTCCTGGATGCAGGAAGTCCTTGAAAGCTGTAATTGCATTTATTACTGCTAGCATTTCTTTTTGATTGATGTGAAGGTGCTTTTCCTTTTGGGACCATTTGCCCTGAATGCACCTGTCCGTCATGTGCGCCCCCCAGGCGTAATCTGAGGCGTCTGTTGTGATAACTTGCCTTGCTTGAGGCTTGCAGAATGGCAGGCCTGTGTTTGCTTGACATGCTTGGGCCCACCATAGAAATTCCTTTTGCAAACATGGGATTATTGGTATTATTGTTTCCAAACTGTGACTGTGTTGAGACCATAGGTTTTTTAGGTACCATTGAAGTTTCCTCATATGCAGCTTTGCACATGGGATTAAAAGAATGCAAGATGCCATGAATCCCAGAGCCTGCAGGATTTTCCTTGCAGTAAGCCTGGCACTTTTTGCTAGTATTTTGAAGTACTGAGATAGTTGCCCCTGTTTTTCTGGCGTAAGGTAGGCCATCTGGGTGTTTGTGTCCAAGTTGGCACCCAGGAAAGTTATTTTCTGAGATGGTGTTAGCCTTGATTTCTCTTTGTTGATTGTGTATCCCAGAGAATGCAGTAACCATGTCACATATGCCAGATGTTCCAGAAGTATGTGCTTGCTGTCCGCTTGGATCAGGCAGTCGTCCAAATAAGGGTAAATTTGTATCCCTTGAAGTCTGCAGTAGGCAATCACTGATGCCAGGCACTTTGTGAATACTCTGCAGTAGATAAGCCAAAGGGCAATGCAGAGAATTGATAGTGGATTGAACCTGCAAGAAATCTGAGGTATCTTCTGCAGCTTTGTCTGATTGGACATGCAGGTATGCCTCCTTGAGGTCCAATGTTACCAGCCAAAACTCCTTGCCCAGCATGGGAAGAAGCTGCTGTAATGTGAGCATCTTGAATTTTGGTACGAGTAGAAATGTGTTTAGGATGGATAAGTCCAAAATGGGTCTCCAGTCGGTTCCTTTCCTTGGTACCAGAAAAAGTCTTGAATAAAAACCTTGACCTTGTTTGTGAGTAGGTACCTCTTGAATAGCTCTCATGCTTATGGGCTTTGAAATTTGTAGTTGTGCCTCTGCCCTTTGATTTTGTGGCAGGTTTGGCATGCCTCTCATTTTTGGAAGTGTGTGAAATTGAAATTTGTAGCCTCTGTTTATAATGTCCAGGATCCATTTGTCTGTTGTGACAATATGCCAATTGCCTGCAAATAATGCTAGCTTTCCTCCCAAAGGTGCTGCCAGCTGAGACATGCTTGGCATGGAAATGAGGGAGTCATTGGGTTTGCGTATTGTTGTGCACTGTCTTCGCCACCTCTTGGTGCTGGAGTTTGCCATTGTCAGCCTCTATATGATCCTTGTGATTGCCCTCTGCCCCTTGTGCGTCTGTATCTACCTCTTTGGGGCTTGTCAGTGGCTGGAAAGGACCAGTTTTTTGAAGGCCAATTTCTGCTAAAACGTGGTGGTTGGACCTGTAAAAAAGCTTTGACAGTTTGCATAGAGATTTGGCTTTTTCTTCCATTTTTCGTAGTATCTCCTCAGCATTAGTACCAAACAGCACATCCTTTTGTAAAGGAGCATCTAGAAGTTTAGCTTTCACATGATCAGGCAAGTTTTGTTCTCTAAGCCAGGCATGTCTGCGAATGACTGATCCTGTAGCAGCCGCTCTACTTGAGGCCTCTAGGGCATCATAACCACATTGTAAGGTGTGTTTACCCACTTGCTCTGCACTATGCATCATATCCTGTAACTCCTTCAAATCTGGTTATTCCTTAATTGTGACAACAGGAACTGTTGATATTTAAGCATATGAAAATGACAATTTAAGGCCCTCATGGCTAGGGTGGCCGAGGTATATACCTTTTTTCCCCACCTTTCTGAAGGTCTTGACTCTCTTTCTGCAGGAAGTGGATTCTTGGCAGTGGAGGCCTTCAATCCCTTGGGGCCTTGTGAAATGGTTTCAGGGTCAGCATTATGGCTTTTGAAGAGAAATTGGTGAGAGTTAGGTACTCTGTAGTACCTATCAGGTTTGACTGGTGCAGGAGGCATAGAATCCGGATTAAGGCAAGCCTCCGAATAAACATCATCAAGTATGTCCAAAACAGGGGGTATCGCCAGAGGTCTGTGTTGAGGTAACAAAAGAAATTCCCTAAGTCTTTTCTTGGAATCTGAAAAGTCTTGGCCTTCCCAATGGAAGTGTTCCCTCAAGGTGTGCAAGGTTTCCCCAAAGGAAAAATCCTCAGGAGGGGATACAGAAGGGATGGACTGCTCTGCATCCGAATCCTCAAAAGGGGAGTAAGAGTGTTCCTCTACATCAGAATGTTCTGATAAAATGGATCCCTGATCAGAAGAGGGAGAATCTTCCTCCACTCTGGGTCTCTTGTCTAGAGGGCGTTGAGAACCCCTGATAAGAGTAATCAAATCCTCAACCATTTTAAACATCTGTTTTTTAGGCATGGGACCTGGAGATGGGCCCTGTGCAACAGGCCTCTTGGGATGCCTGGCTGCTTTGGATTTGGTAAAAGCCTTAATAGAAAAAGAAGATGAGGGTCTAAAGACACCATGGGTGGAGGTGGACCTGTCCACATTAGTAGGCTCAACATTAGCAAAGGCTTCAGTGGTTGTAGTCTGGGAAAGGGCCGAGGTCTCAGCGGTCTCGGGTACAGAGGACACCGCCAAAGGAGTGTCGTCGGTAGTCAGGGACTGCAAAGGCGTCTCGCTGAGAACCGGACCACGTGTAGCCTGTTTTGGCGTGGTGTCGGCGGGGACCGCAGGCCTCGTGTGTCGGTCCTTGTCCTTGCGTTTTTTGGACAAAACGGTAGTCGGAGTGTCCGACAACATTTTATAATCAAAAGCTTTACCAAAATAGTGTTGGGCGAACTCCGCCCGACGCTTAATAGTGCGTTTATTGAAGGTAGCGCAAAAGCGACAGCCCGAGACGTCGTGGTCTGGGCCTAAACAAGGTATGCAGAGGGAATGGAAATCCCTATGTGGTATTTGCTTCCCACAAGAAATACAATTATTAACTTTTTCTGACATCGGTCTGAGGCAAGAAAAGTTTCCCCAACTGGGTACTTAGCTTTAATGAAGACTTCGGTTTCCAAAATTTCCGTAATTCAGGAGCTGGCCGACCGGCACTTGCGAACTGCTTCTGCTTCGGGCACCGCGCGGCAAAAAAGACTGAAGAACATGGCGTCGGCTGTGTCTTATATACTCTGGCCTCACTGACGTCAGAAGAGAAAGCGACGACAACTGACGCCGGACCAAGACTTTGGAATTCGGCCGACCGAGGGACCGCCTGACGGCAGAAAACCCATCTGTGATTACTGCAGCTGTATGCACGATGAACATCCATACATTTCAGCATCACCTCAACCAAACCATATCCAAAACAAACAAGAAACTCTGAATCCTATATAAATCTAAACCATACATAACTGACCAATCAGCGGCAGCAACAGGTAGAACCTTCTAACTCCCAAGTCTATGTGCTTCTCTCTCTACTAAAATACAGAAACACCAACTACACGAGCTATTGTATTTGTAAGCTTATTCTATAGTGATGGAAAACTTTTCCAATGAAACATATTGCTGCCTTGCATTACACAAACTAAACTGGCTAGAAATGCAGAACACCCTTAAGTTCACTCAGCTGAAAACACTTCACAATATCATCAAAAGATAAACCTACTAGATCTTTAAGAGTTCTATTTAAACCAGGTCATGACTGCTGACTCCAGCAATCACTAAGGTGACTCCCTACACTCTGTAGCTACAGCAAAATTATGGAATTCCACCTCATCAAATTATCTAAACAGAATCAAATACAATTCTTTGTATAAAATTTACAAAAAAGGCAACATCCTTCTGAAAATGTCTATATTTTAAAAACTGACTCATATTACTTCAAGCTCTTCTATTTAACTATCCATATGGTTTTCCTAATTACAGGAAGGACCTTCAAACAAATGAAAACAGCCATACAGATTTTTGTGCACCAATATACAATTTAGATCTTATACTTACTACCCACACCCACCAGCCCCAAGTAGTACCACATTGCTTTCTGAAATACTACAACCTCCATATCAATACAATCCACAAAGTTCTCTAGCATTCACACATTGGTAAATAACTTTTTCACCAAAGATTATTACTTCTGAATGGATTATCTATGTATATTGTTTAATATTGCCTACATACAGTGTTTAACTGTGCAAGCTTAATTTCCATGTCACATTCTTGACCTGAATTTATTTTATTCATCTGTGTTATATTTCTTTTTTTTTTTTTTTGAATAAACAGAGCTTTTGCACCAGATGAAAAAGGACTCCCGGAGTTCTGTTGGGACTATCGTAATCAACAAATGAATGAATAGATGGAAGGAAAGAAACAAATATTGCATGATAAAACAGTAAAACCGTAACCAGATACTTTTTTCATTGTACTTACTTGATGAAGCAATCTCAAAACTAAAATCATTCTAAAGCTGCTTGACAGTGTTACATTCAAAGAATACTTAAAGATGTAATCACTGAAATTATACATCTTATCTTAATACCTGTCTCTCCAAAGCAAACCTCTTCATCATCTTCTCCTCTGGTGCAAGTCTGGTGTCATACTCAGCAAACCTCTTGTCAATGAATGCACGGGACTTGTCCTTCTGTTTGTACTCCTGCAGGAGGGTCTCTCGACGCTAAGAGTTAAATAGTCAAATATGTTACTCGCACTGACCATTGTGACAAAGTAATAAAATACCAGGATTTGCAAATAAAAATGAGAGCAAGGTGGAAGATGCACAGACTGTTCCAATAATAGCAGCAGCAACAGGTCGAATAAAAAAGAATTTACGATCATACTTAAAGATGTTACCAATACATGTAACGCTATATGAACTACAGGAGGCGGCAATTCTGGGCACAATGAGAGTGCTGAGAAGAGCACTCTTAACTAACATAAAACACAAACAATACTAATTTCATAAGCTCCAATTACATCCTGACCTAGGAATACAGTCTAGTATACCATTATTGCATTAAAGAAATTCAAATTACTGAGAAATTAAAGTAGATGAAAAAAAACATTTGTCACAGCTCCAGCTTTTCAGAGCTCTTTTAATAAAATATTTCTAATGCAATTAAGACAGTTACTAGGCATTAAATGGGTTATATTAAGCAGTATAACATGAAATACAGCTGCATATACAGCACTTAATTGATTTCATGGTATTAGTAACAAAGCTGTGTGCTATTTCACTTTTTGTTCTTTGAAAGTCTAGGTCTTTTAAAACAGCAAATGTGTAGAGGTTACACACTTTGTAATTAGACATTACTAAGCAAATGCATTGCACTGAAGGCAGTATATACAACATGTTTCTCTTTGAGCCCTCAAATACACACACAAACAAAACACTACTGCTTTTCACATCATGCATGTTAACCAACCTCTTGTATCAAGGGTGAAGCACAGCAGGGTAGAACACAGTGCAGTTAAGGCTAGGTTATCCAAGGCTGGTGTATTAGTCACTACTTAGTATTCTTATATTAACAGAATTTAGCATTGACTTAACAAAAAGGTTATCTAAAGATGACAGAGCTTAATTAGAACATAGCCTTTTAATAAGGAAAAGATAGCTTGTTGAGACAAACCACTATAGCACTAATGTGGTTTCTAATGGACATTAAATGAGGCAAGACAAACTGCAGTACACTTGTAGGACTTTTACATTTATACACACATTTATACATACATCTAAACATGCTGTAGTATGACAATCTCTCTCAAGGCTGACAGAGTTTATTCTTTGTGCAAACAAAACTAAAAAAAAAAAAAAAAAAAATCAACCTTAGGATACCATGCACCGACAAGTGATTTAATAGACCTTCGTCTACTGAAGAAACAGCAAACACATTTTCTCACAAATTGCTTCTTCAGGCTTATACACACAAGAGTAAAAATGCATTTTATAACAAGAATCATTGTGTAATTAATGACATCACACCATCCATTAGCTCACTAAATTATATAATTGTATTAAAACAGTATACCATCTTAGTACATCAGACAGATTATTCAATCTCAACACTGGTGAATGAGTCAAAGTTACAGCCTTACAGCCCCATTTGTAAAGTTAGTCCTATCAGAAGAATGAGGAAATAGGAAGTACGACTTACACATTAATAAACAGTAAAAACTGAGGTCTTTGAATAATGGAACTAGGTAGCTGAAAGTATTGCTAAATGCTGTACAAGCAACAACTGACAGCCTAAACAGTTCAAGTAACAATGGAGTTGTATCCCCCCCAGCTAAGCATCAGCTGTTACCAAGTCTATAAGACCCACCTCTGTCTCCTCCATGTCCAACCTGACAAGTCCAGGTCTGATGAGGAGCTTGAGAATGCTGGTGCAGTGTCATACTGTTCTCAGGGAGTGTGCCCTGTTAGAAACCTGCATAATAGCAATATGCATGCTTACTGCATTAAAGGCTTAAAAGGGTTAATACATGTATTCTGTTCATGTTGTATGAATCTGCACAGCTACTAGAAACTTAATAAAAGACACCTTATTCTGCTTATGCAATGAAAATATGTGCAGCTATGTGCAGCTACTAGAAACCTAAGAGACATTTTATTCTGCTTATGCCATGAGAAAATGTGCAGCTGCTAGAAGCCTTGATAAAGAAAACAATAGATGTTTGAAAGCTTAAACCATAGTCAGCACTACTTGTACCAAAGCTAGAAATGTAGCTTGAACCTAGACAAAATGTAACGCATGTATTAGAACTATACAATTGAAGAATTGAAGAATCAAGGAGGGCTAAAATAAGCCCAAGGCCAGGTTGTTTATCTCAAATGCTTTTGCAAGACAGCAATAATCTGACCATGTCAGCAATAAGTCTGGTAACATTTTCTGTGCAACATACAGAAAGCTGTGTCCAACTACATCAGCAATAGATTAGTAACATTTTCTGTGTGACATGAAGAGAACTGTATAAGAATAACATACTGATCTCCAGAAAATTAGACAAACCTTGTACCTACATGCTTTGTCTCCTTGCTGCAAGTAATAAAGGGTGCCTTGCTTGAACCTAACGTGCATTGATCTTTGAAGTTTTTCCTTTTACAGATTGGTCCTTCGGACCGGAACCCTCTCTTCACCTCGGATCAGACAGCCAGGTGGTTGAAACCGTACGAGGAAGAAACCAAATCGGTTCTTCTTATATGGAAAGTCCGCCAACTGAATTGTCGTCAAAAGAGGCCAGCCACTTTCTGATCTGTGACTGAAGGACGGGTCTCTGCGAATCGGTGATCAATCGCGTGGGCTCAGGTAAGGTGAATCTACTTTTTTCTGTTTTAGATCAGGGACTAAATGTGAATTGTTTTTTGTCAGATTGTATTTTTCTTCCAGTCAGGGATAAAAAAAAAGATACTGTCTTGTCATAGATCAGGAGAAACATTCTAAGTAAACTTTAGGCAGTCATTCTGAAGAGACTATAACAAAATCCGTGGTACACGTTAAAATTAGAGAAGTTATGTAACAATCAAAGGTAAAATAAAATGGACAATAATTGCACAAAAACACCCCATAACCCGCCGTTAACGGAAGACGCAAAATATATGTAGTCGCAGCTCGCAGATAATATTAGATATTTTTCAAAATGGGTTAATAAGTATGAATTCGACGGAGAATTAGAAAAATCCTCGCTTATCAAACTTATTAAACAACTCAAAAATGATTCAAAGGATCTGGTAAAAAATCAACGGCGGTTAGGAATTCCTCAAGCACACAGGTGGCTGGAGGAAGTAAACCACAGGGACCAAAAGAACAAAGATTCAAAAGCAATGTTTTCTAGATAAGGAGGATAATAACTTAGTAATAGCATCAGCACCTCCACCTCCCTTACCAGAATATGAAGTGAGTGAACAGGTTAGTCCACCCCCACTATATCCTGTGGTCACTGGAGATAAGAAATATTATAAAACTAAAACTAACTAAAATCAGAGAACCCATCAAGACCAGGTCCCAAAGAAAGGCAAGTAATTCAGAAGAAGGTATTGAGTTATGGCAAATAGTTAAGAATTCACGATCTATAGGAGAAGAAGAAATATACCCCCGCTTATAGAAGTACCTAATCCTCTGGCAGGTCAAGACAATCAGGACCCAACTATTTTAGTATATAGACTTTGGACTCCGGAAGATATCCGGAAAGCCACTGAGGGAATTCCCCATCTGAAGATTAATTTTTGAAAATTCTCAGAAGACTTACAAGGAATGAGGTTAAGTTATAACTTAAACGAAGAAGAAATTGAAAAGGTAGTTAGACAAATTGTAGGACCAGATTGGTACATGATTTGTGGCAACTGGAATCCTCGTGACGCTGCGGAAAGACCCCTCCCACATAGCAGTGCAGAGTTAGACACTAGAGTAAAAGATCTTAAAGACCGCATCTCTGAAAAATGGAAACCTAGGGCAGACTGGACTTGCATTAATCAATGCATCCAATAAAAAGGTGAAACAACTGATCGGTACTATGCCAGATTGTTAGAATGTTTTAATAACCACTGTGGAATGCAGGTTCCCGAAGATCAAACGCAAGACTCCCCATATGAAAAGCAGTTAAAGAATGCATTTTTAAAAGGCAGTAGCACACCTACAAGCAGTTTTATTACGAAACACATGGTAGATCATCGTACAAGCAGGTTACAATCATTACTTGAATATGCTAGGCATGCCGAAAGGCATTTTAATAGCTAAAAGAAAAAAAGGCTCAAGTATTTTCTGTAGAAGATGGAGCAGAAGTTTATGTAGTACAGTCTGGGAAAAAGGGCAAGAAAAACGCACAGGGAAACATGCAGTCTGATCAGCGATCAGAGGACTTTGAAGGGCGTAAGAAAAGGGGAGAATGTTTTAAATGTGGTAAAAAGGGACATTTGGCAAGGGATTGCAGGAAAAATAAGAAGGCAACAACAGAAGACAAGGAGGGTGAGGACTGACTATATGATAGTCAAGAATCACTAGAAGGGGCCAGTAAAGGAAGGACAAATGAGAATGTGAAAGAGGGAATAGAGGAAGTGCAGGAAGTTAGCGACAATGAAGAAAACGAAATATTAGACCTAGCTTTATTGAACTTGGAGCTCTATTTACCAGACACAAAACCAGAAGTTACACTCTTGGTAGAAGGGGGGGAGGTAACATTTGTGTGTGATTCAGGGGCATCACGGACCCAGATACACCCCTCCAAATTACCAGAAAACACAGAGTCACCTGATTACATACTGGTCAAAGCAGCTAATGGACAGCTGTATAGGGAGCCTCTCTCCAGTAACATTGCAATAACTGATCCAGTTTCAGGATTAACACTGAGAAGCAAAATTGTAGTTTCTGCAGAATGCCCAGTAAATCTCTTGGGCAGAGATCTCATGCAGATATTTGGTATAGCAGTAGTCCCAACCATGCAGGGTATGGAAGCACAGCGACAAACTAACACCTTTGTGGTGCAATCGGGGGGGGGGGGGTGAAATGTTTTATTGGTACAGCCAGGACTTGGTTACGAATGGTCCAGAGACTGTGACCAGGGAACTAATGAACGTAGCCATCAGCAAGTTTCCCTCCCTTGACATTGATAAGCAACACCTGTTGCACTGTACCCTGTATTTTTGTAACACACAAGGACCTGATAAGGAATATGAGAAAAGAATTATTTAAGAATCATACAAATAGATTGATACATCGTAACCTGTACTAGGACACAGAAGGGAACAGTGTAGCCAGGAGTTTTTTGCACTTTACAAATCTAATCGATTACCACATGTTAGCTTGACCAAACACAAAAATATAAAATGGGCAGACCTAGGAGAGAAAGCCATGAGATGGGAGAAACAAACAGAACTGGAACTGTCAGGACAGGGAATACAAGTACAAAAATTGAATTGAGTAACTCAGACCAACCCAGCTGTGCACTGCACTTGCAATCTTGCGAAGACAGCTGATGGACACTCCTATTAAAGGAGGAAGAAAACGCCTTGTGAGATATACCAGAGACTCTCTGGTCAACAGGAAAATCAGATGTAGGATTCATTCGTACTGCAGGGCCAGTTACTATCACACCAAAGTCAGCATTTAGACCACAAGAAAGACAGTATCCCTTAAGAAAGGATGCAGAGGCAGGGATAAAGCCTATTATAGCAGCATTACTTAAAGGAGGGATACTATTAGGATCTCCCGATTCACCATGTAACACACCCTTATTTCCAGTTAAAAAGGCCAATGCAGAATGGCGTATGGCCCAGGATTTACAAGCAGTAAATGATGCGGTAATACCAAGGGCACCCACAGTGCTAGATCCACACACCCTGTTAAATGCCTTAAAACCTCAACAAAAGTATTTTTCTGTGGTAGACATTAGCAACGCATTCTTTTCGATACCGATACACCCTGATAGCCAGTATTGGTTTGCATTTACATTTCAGGGAAAAGATATACATATACACGCCTACCACAGGGATATTGTGAAAGTTCAACGATATTCTCACAAGAAATGGCAAGCAACTTGGCAGGATTCAACCCACCAAAAGGTAGTCAGGTTTTACTTTATGTTGATGACATTTTATTGGCAGCCCCCACCCAGCAGGATTGTAGGGAAGATACCATAGCACTTCTACGATGTTTGGCTGCTGAGGGACATAAAGTAAACAAAGACAAACTGCAGCTCTGGAAAAAACAGGTCAAATACCTAGGATATGTAATATCCAAGGAAGGTAGAACGTTAGATGAGGACAGAAAAGTAGCAATTTTGCAAGCACCAAAATCCACTACCAAGAAGGAAATGATGTCCTTCCTGGGTACAACTAATTTTTGCCGAAGCTGGATTCCAAACTATGCCTTGGAATCTGCACCTTTAACTGACCTTATATACAAGACGCCTATGGCAGTGCAGGATTTGTTACAATGGACACCAGAGGCAGAATCTGCCTTTTGTAAACTAAAGCAGTTAATAGCGTCCTCACTAGTTCTGGGATTGCCAAACTATCATCGACGTTTTTTCCAGACTGTAGATTGCAAGCAGGGTTATATAACATCAGTATTAACACAACAGCATGGGGATAAGCAACGCCCCATTGCTTACTATTCATCAAATGGACCCAGTGGCACGGTCCTTACCCCACTGTGTACAAGCAGTAGTTGCAGCTGCAGTGGCAGTATAGGCTTCAGCCTCAGTAGTCTTGTTCCACCCTCTCACTTGAGAGTACCCCATGCATTTGCGATCATTTTACTGCAAGAAAAGGTGGCATATCTCTCCCTTGCTAGGCATCTTTCCTGCAGGACTATATTGTTGAGCCAACCTCATATGACAATTGAACGATGTACGACTTTGAACCATTCTACTCTGCTACCAACCCCTGCAGACGGCACACCGCACTGCTGCCTGCAGGTAATTGAGCAAAAGACACTACCTAGAAAAGATCTCATGGACGTCCCCTTGGATAATGCCGAGGTGGCATTACGTGGATGGCTCGTGCAAAAGGGGTCCTGCAGGGCAAAACCTAGTAGGATATGCAGTAGTCTCTGATACTGAGATTGTAGAAGCAAAATCCTTACCACACAATTTATCTGCACAGGCAGCAGAATTGATTGCCCTGACACGGGCATGTACCTTAGCAAAGGGTAAATGTGTAAACATTTTTACTGATAGCCAGTACGCTTTCTCCACTGTACATGTGTTTGCACAACAGTGGAAAAACCGGGGAATGATAACATCTACTGGCAAACCTATAAATCATGCACAGTTTATTTTAGATCTTTTAGAATATATTCAGTTACCTCAGAAAGTGGCCATTTGCAAATGTACAGCTCACACCAAGCAACAAGACAGGATTTCGAAAGGTAATGCAAGAGCTGATACAGCTGCAAAACAAGCAGCCACAGAAGTATTTCTTTTAAATGAGGAATTACAACCCTCTGAAACTTTAGATCTAGACATGTTAAAAACAATGCAGACACTTACTATGCAAGCTGAAAAACAGCAATGGATAAAACGAGGAGCAATCCTCGAAAAGGGGCTGTACATCTCTAAAGAAGGAAAACAGATACTACCCTCTAATTTGTTTCGTTATGCAGCATTGTTGAGCCATGGGCAGTGCCATGTCTCAACAGGGGGGGGGGGTGATACAGCTGGTGAACCAGGTGTTCACAACGTACGGATTTACAAACTACTCTAAAAAATTTTTGTTTAATGTGTCAGATTTGTTTAGTGTGTCAGATTTGTAACAAACATCATGTACAGGGGGCGATAAAGCCCAAGCAAGGGAGTTTCCCCACACCACCATATCAGTTTCACACTATCTGTATGGATTTCATAGAATTGAACAAATGTGAAAATAAGAAGTATTGTCTTGTCATTATAGATATGTTTTCCAGATGGGTGGAAGCCTTTCCAACCAAAAATCCAGATGCAGCTACAGTGGCAAAAGTACTTGTCAAGGAAATTATTCCTAGGTTCAGCATTCCGGAAAGAATCTACAGTGACAATGGTACACACTTTGCAAATCAAACCATACAGCAGTTGAGTAAGCATTTTGGTATTTCTTTAAAAAATCATTGTGCATACCATCCGCAGTCTGCAGGGCTGGTTGAAAGGCATAATGGTATACTAAAAAGCAAATTGAGAAAATTAATAGGTGAGACAGGAAAAATTTGGTTGTACTGTTTACCCCTGGCACTGTTGAACATGAGAACTGTCCCTACAGCAAAAGGATTGGCTCCTTTTGAAAAACTGTTTGGAATAGCTTATTATACACCCCAGTGGAAACTTCTCATGTCATCAGACCAGGAAGCTGATTTCACACTAGCTGAATATATGAAAAAGTTGTTGAGTTCTAAACATCTGTTGCAGTCAAATTCTGTTTCAGATAAAAAAACAAACCAAAACATCGAAATGACAATGACGCCAGGAGACTGGGTATGGATTAAAATTGTGAAACAAAAGAACTCTGTATTGCCAAGGTGGAAAGGTTCCTACCAGGTGCTTCTTTTGACACCTACTGCAGTCAAGATAGCAGAACGAGATTCGTGGATACACATGACGCACTGCAAGCTGGTACAAAACTTCGAACTGGACAAAGATCTTACCTCTCCATTGAGACCCTAAGCACAAAGTCTGGCTACAAAGGGGGGTCAGATCAATAGGAACTGATCCGTCTCAAACCCAGTGAAGCAACCATCGGTGCTAAAGGTCCTATTAGGGGAGAGAGTAAGATCACGTGTCCAAAGTGAGATGACGGAATCCAGTAAGATCCAAATACACCTACTTGGAAGAACCGGAGAAAATGGAAATGCAGAACAACTGTTTCCACAAAAGTATTACATGACCATCCTGTTGACTGTACTGGTAACAATAATCTTTTTATTGTGGCCATTTCTTTTCTCAGCCACGGAAGTAGAATTAAATAAGCGTGCAGAGTGGCACCCAAACTTTAATACTTACCAGGCAATCAAATATGTGTATGCTGAAACCTTTAATGTTTCGAATTGCTGGATTTGCATAGCTCTACCAACAGCATATGGGGAGTTACTGTTGACTTCAGTTCCCCTAGGGGCTAATAAGACCTGGGAAAACTTAACTCATGATACATCAAATGTCACATCAAATGATAAAGTAGCATTACACTTGTCTATTCGACAGAAGGGAACTGTGTGTTTTTATAAGAATGATACAGTCAAGGTGGGATGGAGCTATTGCAATGTAACAGTTCCCTATAGATACTACACTAAATCTGATAACATCAGATCCTATTGCAACACGAGCTATGATTCATTTGTTGAACTGATGCATAGGACAATTGAAGTAAAACATGATGCTGTCCTCTACAAACAACTGTCCATAATAGACAGAAAAATGTTTCACGCAGAGAATAACAACAGACTGTCGCACATGGATCTGAGTGATACTGTTATATTGTGGGCAGGCGTACTACCAGCATATGGAACAACAAAATCAATCTGGGAACTGAGAAAATTGTCTAAGCTTCTCGAAATAATGAGTAATGCAACCTTTTCTGCCCTATAATTGGTAACCGATGAACTGACCGCCATGAGAACAGTGGTACTTCAAAATCCCATGGCTGTTGACTTCACCCTAGCGGCGAGAGGAGGTACATGCGCTTTAATCCAGGAGGAGTGCTGTTCATACATTCCTGACCACAGACACGAGATAGACAACCATCTTGAGGTAATTCAGCAGGTGTCGGCCATGACCAAACTGGGACCAAATCCATTGACAGACTTTTTTCAGAAATGGTTTGGGGGTTGGGGCAGCATCCTGATGAACATTCTGATTGCCAACTGTGTAGGGATAGCCCTACTGATGGTGTGTGGGTGCTGCTGCATCCCCTGCATAAAAGGACTAATTAAAAATTTTGAAGACATTTCAGTTTCAGAAACCTTGTACCAGGGATGCTGAACTCGAAGAATTACTAAAAAACTGAAAATGCTTTCATGGGCTTAAACTGAATAACTCTCTAACTGCAAATCCTGAGTAGGAAGAGGTTAAGGGAAGAAAAAACTGTTTATGCTTGTTTTGAAAGTAGAATAAAGTATTAAAAGGGGGGAAATGTTAGAAAAATGCATAATAGCAATACGCATGCTTACTGCATTAAAGGCTTAAAAGGGTTAATACATTTATTCTGTTCATGTTGTATGAATCTACACAGCTACTAGAAACTTAATAAAAAGACACCTTATTCTGTTTATGCAATGAAAATATGTGCAGCTGTTAGAAACTTAAGAGACATTTTATTCTGCTTATGCCATGAGAAAATGTGCAGCTACTAGAAGCCTTGATAAAGAAAACAATAGATGTTTGAAAGCTTAAACCATAGTCAGCACTACTTGTACCAAAGCTAGAAATGTACCTTGAATCTAGACAAAATGTAACGCATGTATTAGAACTGTACAATTGAAGAATTGAAGAATCAAGGAGGGCTAAGTAAGCCCAAGGCCAAGTTGTTTTTCTCAAATGTTTTTGCAAGACAGCAATAATCTGACCATGTCAGCAATAAGTCTGGCAACATTTTCTGTGTAACATACAGAAAGCTGTGTCCAACTACGTCAGCAATAGATTAGTAACATTTTCTGTGTGATATGAAGAGAACTGTATAAGAATAACATACTGATCTCCAGAAAATTAGACAAACCTTGTACCTACATGCTTTGTTCTCCTTGCTGCAAGTAATAAAGGGTGCCTTGCTTGAACCTAACATGCAGTAATCTTTGAAGTTTTTCCTTTTACAGCCCTAACTTCCGCTAGCCAGCAGCAGCCTTGTAAGCTCTGCAATCACTGTCTTCAGAAAGTATGTGCAACCTCCCAATTAATTAAAATGCACACCATTTATGCAGAAAACAGCCTGCCAAGCTCTTAATGCTGCTTATTGCAGCAAGCCTGGGATACCTCCCTCTCCTTACTGTAGATAAGCCAATGCCAGCCCATCCACCCTGTGACCCCTCAAGTGCCTGTGCAAGTAATAGAACATAGGTCAATCTGGAAGGGCTTTAGCCCTCTATGCCAAGTAGCCACAACACTGGGAGGTGTATTTTACGTAGATGTTGCAGGTATTATAGGTTCATAGGTAAGTACTAGGCTATCTGCCCAAGGGCATTCCTAGACAGAATGTGTTGGCTTTCGCCACCCCCTTAGATTAGTTCCCTGTGCCTCTGTCCAGCAGAGCCATTAGTTCCCTGTGCCACTGTCCAACAGAGCCACTGCAGTGATCCCCAGGGTAAGTTTTCCGTTTCCCATCCACCCGTCAAGGTTTATCTTGAAGAGCGTTAGTGAGGGGCTCTGCCTGATGTATATTGGAATCCTGTTCCAAAGCATGGGGAGTCTCTGGGACAGGAATCTATCCCTCCAGCATGTCCTATTTATCGTTGTGGTGAGGTTTATATCTCTAGAGCTGTGGCTCTCCGAGATGTTTTTTTTTTTTTTTTTTAGGTGGAGCATGTCCACCAATTCTGGGTTGGACATGGCCTTGTATGTCAGGCAGAGATCACCTCTGAGTAAGCGGTATGCAACCGAGTACAGCTGGAGTTTCTTGAGTTGGGCTGCATAGGGCATCTGTTTGAGGACAGTAATCCTCTTGGTGAGGTACTTTTGTGGTCTTTCCAGCTGTTGCAGGTGTCATGTAAGGTACATCCCAAATGGGGAGTTGTATTCTATGATAGGTCTAATGAGTGATGAGTAGAGGCACAATAACCTCTTTTGTTCTAGATGCGAACCTTTTTGTGATTAGGTGGACAACATAGAAGGATTTTCTAACCACCTTGGCAATATGATTATCAAATGAGAGATTACTATCTACTTGGGTCCCCAGATCCCTTATTACATTTTCTGTATTTAGGGGACTACCACCTATGTGGTAGTTCGCGGGTACTTCGTTTTTTCCAAAGGGGATGACTATGCGCTTTTTGGCATTTAGCTTGAGGACATGATTTTGACACCAGGTATCCGTCTCCGTACGACCCATCTGCAGGGTGTCTGTATCAGCCAAAGAATCAATTATGGCCCCTAGTTTGCAGTCGTCTGCAAACTTGGTCAGCCGTAGTCCTCCTATGCTTGCCTGTACCTCTGAGAAGTATATACAGAACAGGAGGGGTCCTAGGACTGAGCCCTGGAGGACGCCACTTGTAACCGGTTTAGAGTCGGACGTAGAGCCTGCAACTCTCACCATGTGGGTTCTTATCCATGAGCCAGTTGGCAACCCATCTCGTGACTTAACGGTTTATGTTCAAGCTGGTGAGCGTGTCTATAATACTAGAATGGGGAATGGTGTCGAAAGCCTTTGCGAGGTCTAGGTAGGCTGTGTGGACCTCCTTTCCCTTGTCTAATGCCTTGGTAACCGTCTCAAAGTCCACCAGGTTTAGGAGACATGATCTGCCCTTAAAGCCAAACTGGGTAGGGTCCAAGGTTTGGAGGTTCCCTATGTCTCTGTTAATGAGTTCCATAGCCTTGCAGACCAGGCTAGTCAGGCTTATAGGGCGATAGTTCCCAGGGTCCGTTGTGGCTCCACCTTTGTGGAGTGGGATAACTGTTGCTGTGCACCACTCTGTGGGTACATAGCCTGTAGAGAGGATGAGTTTCAACAGTGTTTTAGGTAAGGGGTTAGTTCATTTTGGAGCTCTTGTAAGACACAGCCTGGGACACTGTCTGGTCCCATTTGAAGCTGTGTTTTTGGCTTTGGATAGGGCTGTTTTAACCTGTGTGTCTGTGATTGATGGGGCCCTACATTCTTCTGGTATGGTTATCGGCCCTTTAGGGGGTGAAGTTTGCACTAAACCTGTCTGCCAGAATGTTGGCAATATCAGTCGGTTCAGTGTATTTTGTGCCATTCTGCACTAACTCAGAGCAGATCTGAGAGTTCCCACTTAGGTTCTTGACATAGCTAAAGTACGCTTTGTGGTTATCTTTGGAGTCATTGGCAATTTTTCTTTCGAAACTAGCCTTGGATGATTTAATGAGGGATCATAGTTTCTTGCTGATACTGATCAGGGATGTCTTTCCTTCTTGGGATTTTACTCTTTTCTGTACTAGTTTCCTCCTTCTGTTGTAGAGCTTGTTTATGATAGGGGTCCACCAGACTGGTTTCCTTTTCTTGGAGTGAGTCTTGGTTTTACTTGGGATAGCATGATCCATGCATTCCTGCAGATGCTCAGAGTGCCTTTGTAAAGGTTTCAGCAGCTTGGACAGCATTGCCCTTTAGCATGGGGGCTGTGAACCTTTCCACCTTGGTCTTAAGTAACGTGAAGTTTGCTTTTGAAAAATTTTTCATGGTGGTTTCCTTGATTAGGGGCGGGGGCGGAATGTGGATATCCAGAGTGATTAGTCTATGGTCTGATCTAACCAGCAAGGGGTTGACCTCCGGTGTGGAACACCGATCGCCCATGTTGGTGATGACCAGGTCTAATATGTTGTTCCCTCTGGTGGGGGTGTTGACCAGTTGATCCAGGGCGTTCGAGTTTATAAATTCTAGGAAGCATTGGGCAAGGGAGTTAGTAATTGAGTAGTTCTCCCAGTTTATGTTTGGGTAATTGAAATCACCCAGTATTAGGGTGTTTGGTAGGACCTTCATATTTCCCAATGTCTCCAGAAATGCGGAATGGGGGTCCTGGGCCATGGTGGGTGATCTGTAGCAAGCTACAATTTGGATTGCAGTTTTGCCCGTTGTTAGTTGCACATGGATGATCTCTGATGCATTGTGCTGCGCCACTAACCTGGAGCTGTGGGTATCCTTGATCAATACGGATACATAGAAACAACCTCTTTTCAACTGTCTACATAGTTTGGGGGAGGGGTTGGAAAACAATTTAGAAAGGAAAGAGGAAGACACAGAAAGAGTGGAGGGGGATGCTTTACATTTCTCTAACTCAAAACTTTTGTTTTTGTCTTTTTTTGAGAGTGGAGGGATTGAAGAATCCACATGTGTTGCAATCCTCTGTAAAATGAGCTTCTCCAAGAATGTGCTTACTCTCTAGTGCAGGCAACTGGACCAGTACTGTAATTCAATACCTGGTCTCAATCTCTCTGAAGTTAAAATATGATGTTTGTATCTCAGTCCTGTAACTTCTTGTTTAGCTTAAGAGTGCACAGTCAATCTTTTCAGTATATCAGTCTCTACACATGGTCTTTTTTTGGTGACACCAAATACCAGTATATCCTCAACAATGATAACAAAGAGCTTTGCTCTGTGGTGAAGGAGTCCTCAGACCCAGGTGATCTGGGTTCAACCAGCAGCCCTAGCATTGGGGGAGCCAAGCAGGGCGAGTAAGGAATGTGGCCCAAGTCAATGCTCCCAGAGGAGAGGGAGAGGTTGAATGTACTCAGGGGCACACTGTGTGGCACTAACTTCCAGATGGAGACCAGGAAGCTCACCACTCATGCCTCGGGGGAGTACAGCAGGGATTCTTGAAGGGAACACCCCTAACAGAAGTGTGGAGACTTCCTCCACTGTCATTCTATTGCATGCCTGACACTCCACTGTCATTCTATTGCATGCCTGTCACTTGTCTTGCTTCACAAGTAAAAATGAACAGGCAGGGCAGTTTGTTTATATGCTTTACTATGTAGAAACACATCAGGCTAGATTGCAGCAGTACAAAATATAAACAAACTGATTAACTGACAGACTACACAGACATACATGCTTACATCTCAACAGCTCACTACAAAGTGTCACACAGGCTCGCACATGCTCATTATTTATAGACTTATGCAAGCCCCTAGAAAGTTTCTTAAAGCTGTACATACATATCGATCTAAATCCTCACTCTTTAATTAATTGCCCACAATAAAATGACATTTGAAAAAAAAATAGATATGAAATTGTATATGGAAAGGAATAAACACAACAGCTATGTCCAAGTTGCCGTGTATCTGGAACATAGTCTAGAAATGCGACCTGATCTAGTGATATAGCAATCTTAACTGGGTTTAACTACAAGGACAGTCATTGGTGAACAAACAGATTCTGGAGTTCCGGGATTCTTCTCAGGAAGACAGGAACAGGGATATTTACTGGAACATCCTCTGAAACTGGAAAGCTGGATAACTCACTCTGAGATAAACAGCCTTTCTCACAGATATGATACAGCAATACAGGCTCGGACACTGGGATCAAATGTTTGATTCCACAAATTCTGCTCCTTGCAATTCCACAATGTACAATCTCGGCTCTGGACATACACTCTTCACAACTCCAATCCGATCAAAACCTTTGGAGGTCTGCATCCTCACCATCTCTCCTTTGTGTAATGGATTGAGTGGTTTGCTGGTCTTATCATAATAGGACTTTTGGGATAAGCACTTTTTCAACAGACTGGCTGTCACAGACCTGTTTTTCTTGACGCATGGAAACAATAATTTGCTAATGATTGGTAACGTGGATCTGGTTTGTGACGACAGAAGTCTTTGTGCAGATGAACCAAGATGTTTATCACGAGGAACATATCTGAGATTCAAAAAAAAAATCACTATTGTCTTGTTTTGACTTCTTCAGTAATTGCTTTGCACTTTGAACTGCACGATCAGCCAAACCGTTTGACTGTGGATACTCAGGGCTACTCGTAACACGAGTACAGTCCCACTCTTCAGCAAATCTTTTGAACTGTTGGCTTGTAAACTGCATACCATTGTCAGAAATAACTTTGGGTGGACTCCTATGAACTGCAAAATGACTCTTCATCTTGGTAATGACAGTAGTAATCCTCGAAACGGACACAAAGCGGAAACACTGGCACTTCAAAAGCAGTCCATCGCAATATGGAATTGCTTCTAATTGCATGCAAAATCGCCACAAACCACAGGTACAAGACCAAAACTGGTTAAAATTCCAGCCACGCTGTTCCAGAAATCAGTCCAAGTGTTAACACAGCTTTAACGTTTATTCACTCCGTTTTCGTTACACAACTTCATCAGAAGCATACAAGGTCCTCCCCACAATACCTTATATACCTGAGCCAATTACCAAATTAATTGGTTTCCTAGTTAAAAAGACATCGATCTTAAAGCTTTGAAAGTTGCTTTAAAAGGCTTGTTAAAAATCTTTGTGTTTAATATGTTAATAAAAATTCTGTACCACCACTGTAGTACCATTAAATACACATAATTCACATAAGTGTGATTAAAGATGCAATATAAGCAGTTTTAAAAGTTTTTTAAAAAAAACAAAACCTTCACAAATTAACAGTAAAAAGCAATGGGATAATTTTTCCTAGGTCTTGTTTTGTTAGAGTTTGGCTGCTCTTAATTTAAGTACAGGTCCCAGGGATATCATACCATTCAAACCAGGGGACTTAGTCGCTTCAAGGGTGATTTGCCAATAGAGTTCCCTATATTCAACCCTGGTCTCCCACATGCCACCCCTGGGGTCAACATCAACCACTTCTAAAACAAAAAACTGAAACTTTGCCTTGATACATTGTTTAGAATGTTTAAAAAGGGCGTTACTTTCTTTACTAGTTCTGATCTCGTATAGGTGTTCGTATATTCTTTTTTTAAGGGGTCTCTCACTTTTCCCTATATAAAATGAGTTACATGCTGTGCATACAGCTAGGTAAATAATCCCCTTGGTGTTACAGTTTGCAAATACATTCATAGATAACCTTTTGTTTCTAGCTTGTAAAAAGTAACTGTCACCTACAATGATATAGGAACAGTATTTACAATTTCCACATTTAAATAAACCTTTTTTCTTGGATGAGTTGTTTGAGCTATGACCCTTGTGACCTCTTTCTATTAGATTTTTGATGGTGTTTCCCTTCTTGTATACAAATTTCAAGGGGTCAGTGAATATACATTCTAAGTCGGAAATTTTGGAAAAGTTTTCCCATTCATTTTGTATAATGTTTCTGACTTTTGATGTTTGTCCATCATAGGTCATTACTAACCCATTGTTGTAGGTCGTCATTTTCCTGTGCTCACCAACCATACCAATATAATTGTTGTTATTACCTAAAATGGGTGCAAATCAGGAATCCCTCCCCATTAGCACTTCCTGAAGTAGGTCATTAAAAAGTTGGTTAGGGTATCCCCTTTCCAAAAATTGGCTTCTTAGCCATTCACATTCCTGTTGGAAATGTTCGTTTTCTGAGGACATCCTGCTAATTCTAACCAACTGACCCTTTAATACTCCTTTTTTCTGAAAGTAAGGGTGCAGGTAAGAGTTAGAAAAGGTTTCTTTCCTAAATACTCTTGATACAAAATTGTTCCCATTTTTTGTAATGGAAATATCCAAATAATTAAGCTTGTTCTTGTCAAAGTTGTGTGTGAACCTAAAGAATT
Source organism: Protopterus annectens (assembly GCF_019279795.1). Classification (NCBI taxonomy): domain Eukaryota; kingdom Metazoa; phylum Chordata; order Ceratodontiformes; family Protopteridae; genus Protopterus; species Protopterus annectens. Next base: position 1,439,763,737 of record NC_056729.1, on the reverse strand, counting down.
CAGTTGTGTTATCCAGATAGTTGACCATTTCAACAAATGTGTTCACATCTCCCTTCCACAGAAAACACAAATCGTCCAGGAACCTCCCATAAAGTAGCCATTGTTCTTTGTATATAGAATTGAACAAAAATTTGTTCTCCCAGTAGGCCATAATTATGTTTGCGTAGGTGGGAGCACAGGGTGCCCCCATTGCTACGCCCTTTACCTGTTTGAAGTATTCCCCTGAGAAATAGATGAAATTGTTTTTTAGTATAACTTCCATAAGGGTTAAAACGGTTCTAAATTCATTGTTGTTTAATTCTTTGGATTTAACCAGCATTTCCTCAAACCATTCCATCCCTGTCTCATGGGGAATACTGGTGAAAAGATCCACCACATCCATTGTTCCAAAAGACAAACTGTCACTACACAAAGAGTGGTCCAACTTTCTTAGCAAGACCCCTTAAAAAAAGAATTTACGAACACCTATACGAGATCAGAACTAGTAAAGAAAGTAACGCCCTTTTTAAACATTCTAAACAATGTATCAAGGCAAAGTTTCAGTTTTTTGTTTTAGAAGTGGTTGATGTTGACCCCAGGGGTGGCATGTGGGAGACCAGGGTTGAATATAGGGAACTCTATTGGCAAATCACCCTTGAAACGAATTTTCCCTGGTTTGAATGGTATGATATCTCTGGGACCTGTACTTAAACTAAGAGCAGCCAAACTCTAACAAAACAAGACCTAGGAAAAATTATCCCATTGCTTTTTACTGTTAATTTGTGAAGGTTTTGTTTTTTTTAAAAACTTTTAAAACTGCTTATATTGCATCTCTAATTACACTTACGTGAACTATGTGTATTTAATGGTACTACAGTATTGGTACAGAATTTTTATTAACATATTAAACACAAAGATTTTTAACAAGCCTTAAAGCAACTTTCAAAGCTTTTTTAACTAGGAAACCAATTAATTTGGTAATTGGCCCAGTATATATAGGTATTGTGGGGAGGACCTTGTATGCTTCTGATGAAGTTATTAATAGCAGAATATAGATAGCGTTAAAACTCGCACAACAACTGACTTCTGGAACAACAGCGCGGGCTGGAATTTTAACCAGTTTTAGTCTTGTACCTAAAGCGATTTGCATTTTTGCATGCAATTAGAGAAAAGTAATTTTTTTTAGAGCGATGGACTGCTTTTGAAGTGCCAGTGTTTCCGCTTTGTGTCCGTTTCGAGGATTACTAGTTTCATTTTGGACACGTTCCTTTTTTATTGATTGATTGGTAATGACAGTACTACATGCTAGATGAGGAAGTAGGCCAATCTCAAACCAATATGAATAAGAGTCTACTAACACCAAGTAATGTTGACCATTCCACTCAAAAATGTCTGTAGCTACTGTTGACCAAGGTAGTTCAGGAGTCCAGGGGTTGGGAGGGTGGCCTAATGGTTAAGGTGTTTGCCTTACAAACACAAGGTGCAGAGTTTGAGTCTCACAAGGGATAATTGGCTAGGCTTACAACGGCTCGCAAGGGCAGTTAGCTTAGTACTAACCTATGAACCCATGAGGAATCTGGCTTAGTTGAAGTGGTTCTGTTGATGTGGCTTAGTACTATTATATACAAAACAAGATGAAAGTACTCTGTCAATATCCTGTGCCACAGAAGGCCAAAATACTAGTCCTCTTGCCCTTCTTTTGGTAGAATCTGTCCCTGGGTGGCCACAAATCAAAACAGTAATGCACTCTTGTTGCAAGAATTTTGGAACAATTACCTTTGGACCTTTCACAATGATACCACTGTCAGACAAAATCTCATCTCTGTATGGAAAATATGGCTGCAGGTCTACTGGTAAGCAAGACTGCTTTGACGGCCATCCTCGACTGATAAAGTGGTTGAGCTTCTGAAGAACTGGCTCTGTGGTTGAATAACTTCTAAGCTCATCAAGACGTGGGGAAGAAAAATTTCTCACTTTCATGACCGAGTTTCTCATTTTCGTGCTGTTCAGTGGTATTTCTGCGTAATCTGGGCAAAGTATCAGTAAGAAAAAGAAGTTTGCCTTTCTTGTAGACAATACTGAAATTATAATTCTGCAATTTGAGCATCATATGTTGCAATCTGGCAGGAGCTGTATGCATAATCTTTCTCAAAATAGTGACTAGAGGTTGGTGATATGTTTCAATCTGGATAGGTCTACCATAAATATAATCATGGAACTTTGACCATGCAAACACAGTTGTCAAAAGTTCTTTTTCTATCTGAGCATACTGTATCTATTTATTTAACATCTGTTTACCAGGAAAGTCCAACTTGGAACAAAGCCAAGTTTCAGTGGAGGCCTGGGGAGAAATGCAGACGCATGTTTTTGTAACGTGGGAGGAAACCCACATGAACACAGGGAGGACATGCAGACTCCGCACAGAAGGCACCCCTGCTGAGAATCGAACCAGAGAACCTCTTGCTGTGAAGTGATAATGCAACCGCTGCACCACTGCTCCTTCCGAATTTCAGTTTGGGTAAAAGTTCTGGATGCATAGGCTACTGGTCTCCCTTTTGAAGAATAACTGCAGCAAGACCAAATTTCGAAGCATCACAAGAAAAAGTAACTAGTTTGTGAACATCATAGTATCCGAGAGTTGGTGGACTGGCAATTTGCTGTTTCAAGACATCAAATGCTCTTAGGTGTTGTTACCATGACCAAGATGCACCTTTGCATGTCAGTTCTCTAAGCAGTGCTGAAAGTTGGCTCAAGTCTGGAATGAACTTGCCTAGATATTTAACCATGCCAAGAAAACGTTGTAGGGCTTGAACATTGTCTGGAGCTGGCACCTCAAGAATAGCAGTTTGCTTGGAAGGATCTGGTTGTAAGCCTGAAATGGTAAATAAAATGACCAAGATAAGCGACTTCTCATAGCCTGAATTTGCATTTCTGAGGATTCAGCTTAAGATTCAATTCACAAACTCTTTCCAGAACTTTCTTAAGATTTCTGTCATGCTCGGCATCATCAATATCTCCTACAAGAATATAATTTATTATAAAAGCACACTGATACCCAGAAAAATGTGCTCCATTGCACACTAAGACTTCACTGGCAGAATTTATTCAAATGGCATTCTCAAAAATCTGTACCTGCCAAAAGGAGTACTGAAAGTGGTTAGCAATGAGGATTTTTGATCAAGCAAATTTTGCCAAAATGAACTCTCTGCATCTAAGAGAAAAAAACAGTGGCATTTGGCATAAGAGCACAGACTTCTTTAACTGTACACATTGGATGATACCTTTTTAGTGCTTTGTTCAAATCTTGTGGATCACTACATATTCTGATATAATCTGAGCTTTTCTTATGAGCTATGACCATGGAGGATACTCATTCAAGTTGGTTCATCTACTGGACAAATTGCACCTTGCTGCACATTTTATCTAGCTCAGCTTTGACTCTGTTCTGCATAACTACTGGAACTTTCTAGGCTGGCCTAATAACTGCACTAACCTCTGGGTCCAACTTCATGGAGTACACAACTGGGAGTTTGCCTAGTTTGTCTTCGAAAAGATCAGCATAGGCAGAGAAAACAGACTGGGTGAAATTAGAACAGTGGTCTTTTAAGCTAACATGGACAGCCTTATTAAATGAAAGCAGTCCCATTTTCAAACTGTCTGAGGCCTAATAATGACTGTACATGCCTTTTGACCACATAAAATTGCAAGTCTTAGCTGTTCCTGGCAGAGTAACATGAAAGCACTACTGAACCTTCAGTTTGTATTAATTCACCACCACAACAAACAAGCTTTGCACACTTTGCCAAATCAAGCTTCTCACCAGCACATACTCTAGTAGATATTCTGCTGACATAACATTGCACTTTGAACCTGTGTCAACTTTGAGCTGTATGGGTCTTCCACAGTACAAAATACTTCATTCTTTGCCCATAAATATACTGCATTGATTGTTTCACTAAACAGTGACACACCATCAACATAAATGTAGGGTCACAGCTTTCTAACTGACTAACTTAAAGAATGTCCCTTTTTTGATTTACAAGGCCTTTTGAAATTACTCCACTTATTGCATTTGTGGCATTGCTGACCATAAGCTAAGCACTCTTCTGTTTTGGGTTCATGATTTCCATCACAGTTACGACAGTCAGCAATAAAACTTGGTGGGGGCCCATTCTTTGAGTTTACTGACTCTCTTGTGCTGCTTCACGGAGACTGCGTGTACTCTGGAATTTGATAGTAAGGTACAGGGTTTACCAGTGTGTGTTGCAGGGGTCACAGTTGCTGCCATGGGCTTTGGCCCATTTTCTCTTAATCATGTATTGCATACTATCAACACTGGCCTTGGAAGATACTAGAAGAATGATTTGTAAGCATATTTGTGTGCTTTTCTGTAAGCTCATATTATCTGACAAATCTCAGAGGCCTTATTCAAAGTTAAATCACTGTCACAAAGCAAAATCTTTCTCACAGCATCATCTTTAATACCACACACAAGTCTGTCTTTTATCAACTCATCCCTTAAATCACCAAATCTGCACGTTTTAGCTTCGCTTCTCAAATCAGTTATATATGCTGCAAAAGTTTCACCAGACTTCTGACCTCTTGTGTAAAATAAGTGCCTTTCCATTGTAATATTCGTTTGGGGGTTACATGTTTCTCTAAATTTACGTTTTAGGCACTCAGCTTCTTCCCTTGATTCAGCCAGTACCACTATATAACAGATCCCCCCTCTTCTGCAAATACAGCAGGTGCATACACAAATAGACGCCCTCTTTCTATGGCTTCTGAACCAGCTAAATTAAACAGAATAAATGTCTTTGTATGGTTATCTTTATCAGAAAATGCAGCTTGTATGAAAATATTGTACTCTTGCTTAAACACTCTCCAATTCTCTGCAATATTATTATCAAATACAAGAGGTCCTACTTTTAGAAATCCGTCTGCCTTGCCAATAAAGTATGCTAAAACACACTGAAAATATGGCCCTTGTAATTATACGAACATGCACACATAGCCAGTACTGGCAATAACATTTAAATGCACAATAAACTCTCTGAAATACTGTACCTTGTGAAATATGCTTTGGAATGGCTGTATTTTGAAAAATAACTGTACTGTAATACTGCACAAACATGCGAAGACTTCATACACTTCAGATATCTCGAATGGCTTTAATTAATGCAAAAAAGTAGCACAAAGTAAAAAAATGCAGATTTCCTTATTTTACACATTTTATGCGATTCGGACTTTATTTCAAACATTTTCCATAGTTATTTGAATATTGTCATCAATATGTCACAGTTTCGAACATTTCGCTTAACTAGAAATTCACTTAGAGCATTCCGAGTGCTCAGTTTTATATTTAGCGAATAAGAAATCATTTAAGTATGCTTCGATACTTGAAATTCCTTTCCGACCTGTTTTGCGGGTTATACATGCAGTAGGGATGAGCCACTCCTGTATATTCCTCCACCATTAACTGAGTGCTTCTCAGTCCTGAATCTGGATCTCATTCTGACACCATGTCGCTCGTCTTGCTTCACAAGTAAAGACGAACAGGTGGGATAGTTCGTTTATATGCTTTATTATGTAGAAACACATCAGGAGGGATAGCAGCAGTACAAAATATAAATGAACTGATTAACTTGACAAGACTACACAGGCATACATGCTTACATCTCAACAGTTTATGGCACACAGGCTTGCACGTGCTCAGTATTTATACATTTACACAAGCCCCTAGAAAGCTTCTTAAAGGTGTACATATATATTGAGCTACAATGCCTTTCCCCTATACCTCATCGGGTGCATGTGTTAGGGACAGGAGAAACTATAGTACGAAAACCTTGAACCACCCTTGAAGACTGTGTAAATGAGCCCCCTTTCCAGCAGACTCTCTCAACAAAGACTGCAAAAAATAAATAACACCTTCAACCTTGCAATAATTTGTGCATATTCAGACTGCAATTTTTTTTTCACCACACCAAGCTTCTGGCAAGGCAAAACAACTCAAATCGCTGGTGCTGCCATCCTCACTCTCCAGAACCAAATCTTGCACATTTTTTACTTATATATTCACAAATAAACACTTTCTGATAGAACGGTTTTGAACAATGACCTCAACAGCCAATTTGCACATAAACTGTTTCAATTCATGTTCACTGGCCTCCATAAAAAGTTTTTAATCAGTATTCTGTTTCCATGTTCTTAAAATGTAGCCACATTTGTGATGCCAGTAATAGTAGAAGGTAATTTGCTCCAAAGTATGACCTATATAATTTCTGAGTATCATGTCACCATATGAGTTATTGCTCACAAGAGTTTTTCTATAAGTATTACATAAATGGATCTTCTCAAGAAAGACCATTCATGAAAAGATTAGGACAGATTACCAGGGCTAATACACTAAATAAAGTTTATGTATCTCTGTGTATACTGAGGCATACATTCACCCCTCCCGCTTTGACCTGGGGTGACTAAAACCCACAAACTTGATTCACGACTTATTTAAAATGGGGAAAAGTATAGAATTAATGAAGACACTACATTAATATAACTAATGCAATCCTTAAAACTCTCACATAGTCACAAGTATCCATGGTGGTGATGGTGGGCTGTCAGACAAGTTAAATGACATGGAGCAAACTATCCCAACAAACAATTTGTGTCTATCCAAAGGCCTTTCCAAAATATGCAGTTCATGCTCAATTTTATTTAGGTGCTCGTTAACCATGCAACTTAATAACAAAGCAATATAAAAATGCATAACACAGCATTAAGACAAAGTCAACACTAAAGTGATATACCAAACAATCTGCAGGAAAATTAAAAATAATGCATACAAATAAGTTAGGTAAAAATAACAAAATTAAGTGGAGATGTAGCAGATTAAATTCAATAAAAGGGGTTAAGAGTATGCTATACCACAAATTATTGAAGATTAAAAGCACAAGTAAAAAAACATGGGTTTTGAAGACCCTTTAAACAAGACAGTGTGGGGGATTTCCTTAACCAGTGGAGAAGAAGGTTTCATTTATGAGGGATTGATTGTCATAAGCCAAATGCACACACTTAAGGCATGCCCTAGGAAACTTCAACAAACCCATGGGAAGATGAACATTAAGGGCTTCACTAGACAGAAGGACACCATTAGCTCATTAAAGTATGAGGGACTCGTGTCAAGAGAGGTATACCTTGAAGGCAGCTAACAAACCCTAAAACATCTGCTGAGAAAACACAAGATTACTTACTTATTAGATAGATCAATGCTACTTTGGGATTTCTCCAAATTAAAACCGGGCAGCAATTTACTTACTAAGATAGCCTGTGTGAGAAAGGTATTCACAACTTTACAATCCCATAGCTAGATAACAAAAAAAAAAAGCTTTAAAAATTTTTGAAATGCTCAGACAAGCATACACTCTACCCAAAGTGAATTCTGTATTTACAATTAAGACAGTATTATAACTTGGAAATATAGTACACCCAAGAGAGTTGTTGCTGTCCTGGGGAAGGTGAATGTACCTACACTAGAAGCAACCACACCTTCAATAAAAGAACTATATAGGTATATGAAGACCACTGAAAAGCAAGAGAACATGCCTACCATGGTACAATCACACCATGCAAGTGAAGATCACTCACTATGAAGTATAGAGACCTGTCAAGCTACACAAGAAACTCACTCTCCAGAACACATCTGGACCCAGTCGTAAGACTAAGGCATTTGGTCTAAGGCCGTTACCCAGTTTATTCCACCAAATTATAAATCCTAGAAGTAACTGCTCATTAAAGTAGGCCACATGTTTTGGATGCTATGAGAGACAGGGTAGAGGAATGGTGAGGATGCAGGGAGTAGAGCTGGTAAAGGTGGATGAGTTTAAGTACTTGGGATCAACAGTTCAGAGTAATGGTGAGTGTGGAAGAGAGGCGAAGAAGAGAGTACAGGCAGGGTGGAATGGGTGGAGAAGAGCGTCAGGAGTGATTTGTGACAGACTGGTACCAGTAAGAGTGAAAGGGAAGGTCTACAAGAGGGTAGTGAGACCAGCTATGTTATATGGGTTGGAGATGGTGGCACTGACAAAAAGGCAAGAGGCAGAGCTGGATGTGGCAGAGTTAAAGATGTTAAGATTTGCACTGGGTGTGACTAGGATGGACAGGATTAGGAATCAGTATATTAGAGAGTCAGCTCAGGTTGGACAGTTTGAAGACAAAGCAAGAGAGGCGAGATTGCGTTGGTTTGGACATGTGCTGAGGAGGGATGCTGGGTATATTGGGAAAAGGATGCTAAGGATGGAGCTCTGCCAGGTAAGAGGAAAAGAGGAAGGCCTAAGATAAGGTTTATGGATGTGGTGAGAAAGGACATGCAGGCGGTTGGTGTGAAAGAGCATGATGCAGAGGACAGGAAGAAATGGAAACAGATGATCCGCTGTGGCAACCCCTAATGGGAACAGCCGAAAGAAAATGATGACAGGTTTTGGATGCTGCGCTTTCTTCCGCCAAATATATACTTAAGCAAGGATGCTTTAGCCACACGGGTTTGCCATAGTCAAAGAATTTACATGCAAAAAACTGTTGGCTCTACTGGTAGCTTTTTCTGTCTAGCACAGTTTATACTGCAAACAAAGCCAGCACAAAAAGGAAGTCACCAGTCTCAGTTCCAAACTAATCCTACAAGAAAGAGAACCTTGAATTTAGGGATGTAATAAATACCCAAAGTGTTAGCCCCCCACCTTAACTATAACATATTTAAGAGAGGTTCAGCGATTATGTTACCTTTAGCCATCCTCTTACTGAAGAAGGATGACCCAACTTATGGCTCTGCATTAGTTTCCATAAAAGGCTTCCAAATGCTGTTTGATAACGTCTTCCTTAAATGTAGTTGCTCAGTGAAGTTGCGGACTGCCTCAAATTAAGGAAATAAAGGAACGCTATACGTAGGCTCTTCTAGGAACTTCATCAGTCATATGCACATTGTTTCAACGTTCTTAATTTGAGTGGATTCTCGAAATAATGAGAAAAGACTGTTTGGCCAGAGAGAGAGAGAGAGAGAGAGAGAGAGAGAGAGAGAAAGAGAACAATGTAATAATACATTTGTTTTGAGTACTACAGAGTTTGACTGACTACTGTGTTTTTAGTTCCACAGAAGACTGTCTGAACCAAATATGTGCTAGGACAAGGTGTCAGCATTGACACCAAAGGGTCTTCAGTGTGTCCTAGTAACTAGCAAGGTTAACAGGGAGGTCCACATACACCTTCTGAGATGTTCCAGTGAAAAAAAAAAACAGGTCAGTAGGCTGCTCCACTCTGTGGCTGGCCTTTTTTCCATATCAGTTACTCACCTAAAGATTCAAAAAGAATATAGCACCACCAGTTGATGCAATTTTCTCTACAAAACCGCTGGCCTGAATTATCTTAGCAAACTGTGGAATACCTGTTCAGTTATACACACCAGAACACCATCTCCCAACAAACAGAAATCACTTCAGCATGGCAGGCTGCTAGGTCAGAACTTTAAGATGCTGCAGCTGTTACAAAGTAACTTGTTTCTGTTGTAAAACAGCTCAAGTCTGCTCTTTCATTTTTGGGAAAGATACTAAAGTAAAGTATTGTACACAGCTGTCACAGGGTCTGCCAAAAGCACATCTGTGGGCATCAACACTGGTACCTTGTCCCCAGCACATAAGCTTAGGTCAGATAGTCTTCTATGGAACTGAAAGCACTGTAGTCAAACTCTGTACTACTCAAAACAAATGTATTACTACATTGTTCTCTCTCTCTCCCTCTGGCCAACAGTCCCCCTCTCCCTCTGGCCAACAGTCCCCCACTCATTATATCAATAATCCACTCAAATTAAGAAAGAAACAAAATATGCTTGCATTGTGTCCCATTCTACCAGGTTTATTCCATTTGCCAGTGTTTTCAGTCCACCTGGGTACCTCAAACACAAGTTTTTTTCTATGTTATTTCTGCACCAGTGCCTAACAACCAACAAGCCTATCCCAATAGCTTTTGTGTCCAGCTCCCTCACCCACCTACTAAGCGGAAGTCCCCAGAGTGAACGCAAAAGCTGTCAAGAGGGACAGTCATGAAAGATGTTTGATGCATGCTGGCATCCCAGCAGTAAGGGTATTTCTACTTGGGCTGTAATCCTAACCCTGACGGCTGACATCAGTAGCCACATCTTCACACACAATAACATAACCACCATCCACATACAATGAGAACTACAAGTCACCAGCCTGAAAGTACCAAGCATATTATCCCAGATTACAATAATTTCAGTGCCTTACAAGGAAGGCTCCTGTTGGTTAATAATGATGATGACAGCAGCCACTACTTCTTCTCCTTGGATGGTGTGAGGGCTGCACACTTTGACTCTCTATATGGCCCTTTTAAGCAGACTATACATAGGAGCAACTTTACAGCACAGATAAGTATAGTTTTGCATTACAGTTAATGCTAGTTAGAGCTAGTCCTGCAGTCCCTTAGTCTTAGGACAACAAAGCATAGGTATCAAGTTTCACCACTGCTGAAATTTAGTTTTACACAAAAAGACCAAATCACCACCGTAACAGCTACAAACAAATGCAATCTGAGCATCATGCTGCTCAAACCTAGAAGTCTAAATCTCAAAATGCACTCGCTCGAAGCACTATTTAAAATGGAGAACATGTGTTGTAACAGAGACATGGTTCAAGGTAGCAGTAGACATGGTTCAAGGTAGCAGAAAGCACCCCTGAACTACCAGGCTATAACACATTCCACACCTTTCGGCCACAGAACTTGGACCGAAGCTCCAAAGGCAGTGGTGTTTCCATAAACAAAGGATGTGCACACCTCCAGACCGGTAGCCCAACATAATGCATCAGAGATACTTCAGGTGCAGCTAACACTGGGTAAGACAGCAATTCAGGGTCATAGCCTGCTATAGGTCCCCAACAATGTCCCAAGACTCACACTCCACGTTCGTAAGCACATTGGAGAATATTAGGGTCCAGCCTAACACTCTCATACTGGGTGACTTCAACTACCCCTACATTAACTGGGAAACTACTCATGCACCAATACACTTGCCCAATATTTCCTGGAATTCATTAATTCAAATGCCCTGGACCAGCTCGTTCTTACACCCACTAGAGGTAGCAGCATCCTTGACCTGGTCATTACTAACATGGGTGACCGTTGCTCTACACCAATAGTTAACTCCTCCCTGGTTAGATCCAACCACAAACTAATCACTCTAGAAATCCATATCCCTCCCACCCCCTGCAAAGGTAACCACCATGAAACACTTCTCCAAAGCTAACTTTGGGTTCCTAAAACAGAGGTGGCTAACTTCATGGCACACATGCAAATGGAGAATAGTTGCATGACCACCGAATCATGCACTGTACAAACACATACACAAATGCATGGATCTCGCCATACCCAATAGAACCAAGACGCTCTCCTCCAAAAAAAGGAAGCCAATCTGGTGGTCCCCTGCCATAAACAAACTCTACAACAGAAGGAGGAAACTGATGTGGAATAAGGTGAAGTTCCAAGACTGGAAAAACTCCCTTATCAGCCTCAACAAAAAGTTGAGATCCCTCATCAAATTCTCTAAAGCTACCTATATAAAACAGAATTGCAGCAGATAGTAAAGACAACCACAAGGCCTTCTATAGTTATGTAAAGTCTCCATGGCAATACTCAGATTTGCTCTGAGCTACTGCACAATGGTACCTCCTATACCGAGCCAACAGATATTGCCAATATACTGGCAGACAGATTCAGTGCCAACTTTACCCCCCCCCCCAAAGGACCAATCACAACACCAGTAGATTGCCAGGCACCCAGTATTACTGCTGCACAGGTTAAAACAGTACTGTCCAAGGCCAAGAATACAGCTTCCATGGGACCTGACAATATCCCCTGCTGTATTCTACATGAACTACAGAGTGAACTGGCACCTCACCTGTGTGCCCTGTTCAGTCACAGCCTCACCCCAGGCTTAGTCCCTACCAAATGGTGCACTGCTACAGTCATCCCTCACCACAAAGGAGGAGCGACTACAGACCCTGGGAACTATCGCCCAATTAGCCTGACAAGTCTGATATGCAAAACTATGGAACGCATCATCATGGACCAAATAAACAAGGATATAGGGAATCTCCAAACTCTGGATCCCACACAGTTTGGTTTTGTGAATGGAAGATCATGCCTGCACAACTTTGTCGACTTCTTTGAGTCAGTCACCAGAGCTGTGGACGAAGGCAAGGTGGTTTATACAGCCTACCTTGATCTGGCCAAGGCGTTTGATACCATTCCCCATTCAGGAAGCATAGAAAAATTCACTAAGCTAGGCATCAACCCCTATATCACTAGGTGGGTTACAAACTAGCTCACAGATAGAACCCACAGTGTGAAAGTAGCAGACTCCAAATCAGACTGCCGACCAGTCACGAGTGGAATCTCACAGGGTTCGGTCCTTGGTCCTCTCCTGTTTGGTATCTACTTCTCTGAAGTCCAGGCCGACACAATGGGTCTCTGGCTGACAAAGTTTGCAGATGATTGCAAGCTGGGCGCCATTAACACCCCAAGTGATGTTGACATCCTACAGAAAGGCCTCAGAGACCAACGACTGGTGTCAGACCCATGGCCTTAAGCTCAATGCCAAAAAAATGTGTCATCATCCCCTTTGGGAAAAACCCGGTTCCCATGAATTACCACATCGATGGTAGTCCACTGAACACAGAAGGTGTTAGAGCGCTGGGAACACAGGTTGACAGCAGCCTTTCTTTTGACCACCACATTGCCACTGTGGTCAGAAAGTCCTTCTATGTGGCACATGCCATTACTAAGGGTTTTGCATCCAGGAAGAAAGAGGTCATTGTCTCCCTCTACTCTTCCCTCATTAGGCCAATCATCAAGTACAATGCCCCATTTGGCATGTACCTCACTAGACACCTGCAACAACTGGAGAGTTCGCAAAAGTACCTCACAAAGAGGATCCTAGGCCTTAAACACTTGTCCTATATGGACAGACTCAAAAAACTCCAACTATTCTATGTCTCATATCGCCTACTTAGAAACTATCTCTGCTTGACATAGAAAGCCATGTCTGATCCAGCTCTGTTAGAAATGCTACATCTAAAGAAATCCCAATCCCTCCACACCACACGCTCCAGTGGCCTCAACCTCATTACCACAATCAACAGAACGTGCTGGAGGGACAGGTTCATAACCCAGAGACTGCTCTTGCTATGGAACAGACTTCCCATACATGTCAAACAGAGCACCTCACTGGGCCTCTTCAAGAGAAACCTTGATGAGTAGATGGGAAATAGAAAATTCACCCCAGGGAATCACTCCAGTGGGTCTGCTCAACAGAGGCACTGGGAACTAAGGTCGGGTGGCACAATGTCAGGGTAATCCTATGGGTTAGGTTTGTAAAGGCTCCAGGGCCATTAGCCTAGTGCACACCTATGAACCTATGAACAGCAGTATATTATTAATCTAGGTCTGTATTACACAGTGTATTCTTGCGAAGTTGCTATGTACAGTTTCTTTCCAGCAGTTTTAGCATGTGAAAAACATCCGATGAACTATATCTCGGTGCTCCCTTCTAGTAGCCTCGCTCCTGATTAAATGCATTTTAAAAATGCAGTATCAGAAATCAGCAAATTAAGCTAAGATCAGGACTTTGCTAGGCTAGTCAACTCTCTGTTCAAAAGCACAGAATGTTTTGTTTACATCCATGTAGGATTATATTGATAACAGAAAACCTGCCCTTAATTGCAAACTGGGGATCACGTCAGTCACCCTGCTAGACAGGGGTCCAGGGAAGTAAATAGTGTGGGAAGAAATAGCCAGGGAATTGTTATGGCTAGGCTTGTATAGGCCCTAGGGCCGATAGCCTAGTACCAACCTATGAACATATAAATAAAGATGGTCCTTGAAAATTGCAGTGACAAGACTTTTTTTGAGACTGTAAGCACTTCATAACAAAATATTTTAACTGTGTTAGACTATAAATGCATTTAAAACACTTCCTTTAAATTATTTTTGCTGGTTTCTACTTTTCTGTCTTTGCAGTATGTGTTTTACTTTATTTCCTTGCTTCAGAATTCTCGGTTTGAACATCGATTAATTGGATAAGCTAATATCACCCACCAACTCAAATCCTATTTTGCTCATGTTTTCCACTCCCCGAGCTGGAAGTTACAAGTCAGGTCATCTTGGTCACATTCATAACTTTATCCTCCTGTGCTACAGTGTCAGTCAAACATAAAACTACTTTAATACGTCTTCTTAGTTTCAGCTTGACACAGTTAAACACAGTAACTCTCTTTCAAGGAGCACACAGCTTTAACAAAAGCACGTCTTCCCTTACTCAAGTTTACTCAAACATACAAATCAAAAGAAACAACTAAAATACAATTACACCACAAGCTAAAAATAAAAAACATAATCCCAAAAATAAAAATAATACATCACTAAACTACCACCATAACTCAGTCCATTCAAAAACAGTGTAAAAAATCACAAACTGTATAATCCATTTCACAAAAAACATTGTTGAACTACATCTAATTCACAGAAATGAATTCTAAGTAAAGAAGAAAAAAACAAAAGCCAAACAGAAAATATTAACACTTCAGAACCAATCTAACAAATTTTACTAAAAGTAAAGTCAATTAAAGCATAGGAAACAAAAACATAACCTAACTTTCACTAAATCACCTTCAAATAGCTACAACTATTAAAGTTTTTTTTTTAAATATGACCGCATAGCAGCAATTTGATACTTTCCTTGAGACAGCCCCTATGTAAAATCCTATGGGAAAAGTAGTTTCGGGCAATGAAGGCTTTTAAATTATGCAACTGATTTACTGCTTGCAATTTTATCTAATGGATTAGAATTTCTAATTGGATAAGTTTGCCATGCTTAAGTTGTACATGTTTCTTGCCATATGCATTTTTCTAGGTCCTTGAAGGTAGGACACTGCTGAAATGCTAGATATTCAATAAATGATATCCCCAGTAGTCAGTTTGTGTTTTGATTTGAATATTTTTCTTAAAGTGAGGATATAATAAGCAATTTTCAGTATTGATATCAGGTTAAATGTAAATTCATTCAATGACTTTAAAATGTTTTGAAAAATGACTCAGTCAAAGTCATCTTGATGAATCTTTGTCTATATCCTCTCCAGTGAGAGCAAATACATCAGGTTTGAGTTCTCAAAAGATTACTTTGGAATCCATACATCAGAAAGTACAGCTGTGTTCTTACCATAACAGTAGATGTCCTTCTCTTAAACGTTGCAGTATTCCTTACATTAGGGATCCCCTGCCAAGGGAACCCCAACATCCGACCAGTATACTAAAGTCTTAAGTTGTAATAGGGACATCGTACGACATACGTATGCTCCCCGCAAATGGCATAGGGCATAAAGGTGATAGAAGATCCTCAGAACTGAAAAGCCCAGGAGGAATACCAGTCCAAGGAGAAATTACGAACATGTGCATCCAGAAGGAGAAAGAAACAGGGGGAGGAGGGAGGGAGTGAATACTGCAACAGTAAACAGAAAGACATTTACTGTATAGTAAGATTTTACATAAATGTACTATGTCCTTCCATATTACTGCTGCAGTATTCCTTACATTAGGAAGACTACAAAAGCTGAGGAGGAAAGTTGGGAGAAAGAAGGTTCAGCAGAGTCCTAAGAAGGCTATGCAGGATATACCTAGCAAATCAGTCTGTAGCCCTGGAAACCACGTCCAACTTGTACTGCTTGGTAAAAGTATACACTGAAGTCCAAGAGCAGCTGCCTCAAGAATGGAGTTAGTATCCAGTACTTTAAAAAAAAAAAAAGCACCAGAAAAAGCCACAGCCCTGATAGAATGAGCCATAACACGAGAAGAAAGGCCATTCCCATGAAGAGAGACTAAAGAAAATGGCCTTGGATATCCAGGAAGAAAATTTTTGCTTAGAAACTGCCAAACCTAAAGAGCTAGAATGAAAAGAAACAAAAAGCTGCCCAGATTTATGAATTACTTTAGTTTTTTTATCCAAATAATATCAGAGTTATCTATATAGATCCAAGGTGTGAAACACCCTCTCACTAACAGACTGTGGAGAAGGGAAAAAAGTGGGCAAATGAATACATTGATTAAAAGACAACTTGTTAACTGCCTTGGGCATAAAAGAAGGATTAGTACGAAGAAATACCCTGTCCTTATGAAAAGACAAAAAGGGAGTAACAGCCACAAGGGCCTGCAGCTCAGACACCCATCTGGCCGAGGTAAGGACCAAAAGAACAGTCTTCCAAGTACAGTGCTGTAAGGAAGCTGAAGTATCAAAAAGAGCCCAAGTCAAATTTTCTTTTTTTAAACAAAAAACATCTTTATTAAACTATCATGTATGACATAGGTAATTACACATTTATATAAATGAAAACAAACCATATAGACATAATTTTAATTGCAAACATTATACATCACTTATAAATCTATCCAGTCATGGTCAGTCAGACATTACATAGCTCATTCAAATCAATCCTGCTTTCTTTTAAACCTCATTCCTCTACTACATGTACTGTTCCCACAATTCCCATCTTTTTTCTATGTAATTTGCTCCTACCCGTTTCTAAAGATCCCAATTCCACTTGTTTTATCTCTGTTACTATATTCACTACTTCTAGTAAAGTTGGCTCCGATTTCCATTTTCTATTAATTACTTTTTTTGGCAGCCGCCATAATTAGACGATTGTGTAACATAGCTCAAAAAATTATTTCCCTAGTTAAACCAATTTGCTCACCCAGTATCTCTGGCAGAGCAGTCTGCGGGGAATCAAAGTCTGCCAACTCATTACGCTCCCAGAAAATATGTTCCCAATTACATCTTCCTTCTTCATCACACCTCCAACATTTGCTGTTGAGGAAAAATTCTTTTGAGTCTACTTGGGGTACAAAATACATATGTATACACTTCCAAGAGAATATCCTTAATCTTCTAGACTTTGTTGCACATTTGAGAGACATACATATACCCACATTGTTTCTTTGGGAATTGCTTATCCACTCTCTTCCAAATTTTCTAACCTCCTCTTATTCTTATTTTTATCATAAAATATTTTATATGCTCTACCAATTCCTTCTGCTCTAGAGTCTACTATACTCTATACCAGGGCTGGTCTTTTGTTTAGGACCCCCCCTATTTCTTTCTCTCTGCCTATATTCTGATATCAATCCTCAATAGGGAAGGTCTTCTCTAGCCTGCAGTCCAAATAAATATTTGGCCTCTTCCCATTCTATTCCCTCTCTAATTATTTGGTCTCAATACCTTGGTTCTTTTGCCAGTTTTCTACATAAATTACAGCCCCCTCTTGCCTTTTGTTTGTATCCCTAATTGCAGTCATCCCTATTGGCAGAATCTCCTTTCTCCACTCCCATGTTGGCTTAGTTCTTAGAATACTTTCTGCTACGTTATGAATATAATATTCTATATGGTTACAGTTATTCAGCTTAAGGATCTGAATCCAAAATCCCAGTCTCTCCTTGTTTCATGAGCTTCCCCTGTTTCATTATCATCCATTTCTACTATGAATTACAGCCTTCTGCTTATGCTATTTTTAGGAGCCTTAACTGTGAAGCTCTGAAATACCCCTTCAAATTGGGTAATCCCAAACTGCCTTGTTCTATTTGGAAGAACCAGTTTATCCAACTTGACTCTTGCAGTCTTCCCCTTCCAGATAAAATCCTTCAGATCCTCTTTAATCCATACACTTAAGTACTTCATTTTATTATGCCCCATAAATATGACTACTGCTGAACTAACTCATGCGTTGGTACATAATTTACAGCTATTGCCTTTGTTTTAGTTTCATTAGTTTTGTATCCCGAAAAGATATGAAACTGCCTCAAAATGTTCCACAACATTGAAATGTCATTTTCTGGTTTTGTCAGGTATAAAATAATATCATCTGCCAATGCAGCCAGCTTTCCTTGACTGCCATACCAATTATATCATTGAAGTTCTCAGTCTCTTACTTTATTTGTCAATGGTTCTAAATATAGTGCAAATAACAAAAGGGGAAAGAGGGCACCCCTGCCTGGTTCCTCTGCTCAAACAGAAATCATCTGAACAAGTTCAGTCTTGATGTAAAAAAAAGTCACTAATTCAAACTAAAAACATCAAACCATCAGGAAATGATGCGACAGTGAATGTATTAAGTGCTTTCATCCAACAGTTATAGGACTGCATGAAAATAATCTAAAAGTTAAAAACACCAATTCAGAAACATGCTAATAAGATGATAATAAAGTCTTTCTCAATACACCCACAGCTCGCTTAAAATCACATTTTCTCATTGTCACAGTAACTGACCTGCTGCTGGCAATTACTGAGAGCCTTTTTCAGAATCCCACAGTTGGGCAACAAATGGCACATGACAAAAGAATGTAAGCTGAATGTATCTAAAGAAATGAACATTTTGAAAGTGTTGATTAAAATGCAGTAAGACTGGGCTCCTTTTAATGTTTTTATTTACTTCCTAAGCTATATAAACATTTGGTGGATTCCTGAGCAGAACCACTGCTTCTGCATGTGGAGGATTCTTATAGAAGTTTGGTATTTTTTAAACACAGTCCTATTACTTAATAGGAACAGTTTACCATCTTACGCAAGTCCATTAATTTAATAATTAAGTTACAAATCAGTATGCAAACAGATGGATTATTTTTGGGTCAGTATGAATGCGGTTGTGTCTACACACCAATACGAAATGTGCATTGTCTTCAGGCAGTGTTACACTTTCTAAAGGATAGCTCTACAAAACATACTTTAAATTTAGTTGATATTTTTATGCAAGAAATATAGGTTATTCTTTTTGAGAAGACAGCAGAATAAACAAACAAGATACAGCAATAGGGGTTCTCCTTTCACTACAAACTATGCAAATGTATTTATGGGTTTATTCTGAGATATTTCTGTTTACTTAATCGTTCACTGAAAATAATCAGACTTGTACGAGACTTTCTAGAAAAAAAGACAACAGCATATATATATGTTGTATGGTAAAAGTCTAATTCTCGCAGTTTTACATTTGGGAATTTTTTAGGAGTTAGGAAAGTTTCTAGTAAATGGTCTCTAACTGAAGTGACATTTTTAGCAAAGTAATTTCTTGAAAGAGGTTATCCTACAAAAACAGGAAATACATACTGGAATGCATGCAGCAGAAACAGGAGGGAACTACTGAAAATAAGTAGGGTTATGCACCCTTGTTCACAGTACTGCTAAGCTCATAAAAATATTGTGTGCTTGTAACAGAATTTACTGTATTCACAGATCCATTAGCTTCTCTTGTGAAGGAACACTGGGCTATATTATTTAAAGATAATACACCAAGGGATGTTGTGATGAGATCCAGCCATTATACAAGGGGTATGGTAATGCAGAACTATTTCAAACATACTAATGCAATTCTTACAAACATTACATACAGCCTGTATATTACTAAAAACAGACTATATTAAAGGACTAAAGATCATTTATAAGGGATATTAAGCATGGAATACTATTGATGCAATATAAGCTATTTCATATATGTGGTTTGGTGTACACTGGCCAAAAAATGAAGTTATAGAACTGTATTTGAGAACATTTTTAATAATGTGAATTGCAGATGTGAAAGTGCACTGGTTGATCACATTATTACAAAATACGGGGGATAATTCTGATGGAATCAAAGTATGCATTTTAGAAAACTTCTTATGAATGAAATAAGTGGTTTAAAAGAAAGTTACGTACTTACCATAACAATAGATCAATGTGGTCTGATTTTCATCCACTTCAACAGTGGGTTGCCGGGTCCGACCTCTGCAACAAATCAATGGATCCAGGGTTCTGACTCCTCCCATACTCAGTTCCCTGAACTTTACCTCAGATTCAGTTTGCCCCTTAAAAGAAAACTCCACCTTAGAACTCAAAAAAAGATACTTTTTTCATTGTATCTTTGTTTTTGAGCTATTTTAATGCCTCAAAATCACTCCAACTGCTTCTTTTGCAATTTTAATGCGTTTCCCTCAAAATGACAGATGATGTGGACTGCCTTGGTAACATGATATTGTTCTCCTGCTTTCATTCCTTCTTCCCAGAATACATTTTAAGTCCTCTTTATATGACTCATGCTAGACGTAAGGAAGTAGTGTTGTTTTCTCATGCTATTAAGATAGAATGGCAAGACTGTCAAGCACGGTCTCTCAACACACCGTCTAGAACAGAGCCACTTCTATTTTTCCCTGACTAAGCCTAATTTGTGTGTCTGTCAGAGCCTGTTCTCCACTACAAATAGCTGTTCGCTACTTCCAGCAACAGAACGTAGGTAAATAACAGGTTTTTGTGAAGGGAGTCTTTTGTAGTCCTAAAAATAAATGGCAGACGTTCCCCCAAACTCTCATGCTGAGGTGTGAAAACTCTCACTGCAGTAAATGATCCTTGCTGTATCATGTACAGGTGACAAGTAGTAGGACTCCAAACTACGTCCGTCTGCTGCTTCCCAATACCTTCAGTGGGAGTTTTTTTTCCCCTCATGAATAATGCAGAATTAAAATGTGCTTTACTAGTTCTTTAATTATTTTTGTCATGTTCAATCTCTTTTTTTTCTATTTCATATTTATTTATACTTTAGAAACCAGGAAAGTGAACTGGTCCCAGGACCCTTTTCAGCCACAACTTGGGCAAATTGGCAAACGGGTATTAAATGCACTTAACAATACAAAGAAAAAAAATACTGACATAAAGACATTGATTAAGACTGCATGTGCAACACATAGCCAATGTGTGACAGTGACCAGTAAAGCATTAAGTAACATTTACTAGAATGTATACATTAATACTCAACTCTAGGTTGTTTATTATAAATAACAAACTGTATGCACCCATACTGAGCACACACACACATAGTATGAGTGCACATGTGTACAAAAACATGTGCGTGCACATTTAAACACAGTTAAACACTTCTGATTTCCTTTTCTTAGTGTTTTTAATACAAGAGCACACAGTAAACGTACGTTAAAGTAAATTCAGCTGTATATTATGGTTGTCACCAATTATCACATTTCCTCTGTGGACTACAAAATGCTCATACTCTCTAACAATGTAAGGACTGACTCAAAGTCAGTGGGCATCACTTACAATGGATCTGAGTGCACCAGATATACATCCCCCTCTGGAAGGATGTCACAAAAAAGCATAAAAGACCTTTTTTTATAACAGTATCAGTGAACCTAGTTGATAGGGCTCCATCTCTCTCTGCAGGGAAATAAATGTTTTCAAAAGTACAACCAGGTTTCTGGTACCTGTACAATGCTAGAACCATACTTATAGGGAGAAAAGAAACCTAAAGATTGAGATAAACTGTAAGAGAGGGCGGAGTTTTCCTTTAATATAACATTCCAAAGCACAACCATATAATTATTTACTACTAAAATAACTCACATTCCGAGTAGTTTTCAAAAGGGTATGAAAGAAAACATGACTTAGTTTTAAAACCATGACAGTAATGACTGCTGACAGGGAATGTCAAAGCCGACCTCTCTTCTGAGTCTTTGTAGTCTTATCTGTGATAATTTGATAGGGGGCAGGTGGGAGGAATGTTGAACCTGATGAAAATCAAACAACATGGATCTCTCTCTATGTTAAGTACATAACTTTCATATCCAATGTTGTTTATTTCCATCTAATTCAACTGCAGGACAGATTCCCAATCATACAGACCTGGGTGGTATCAAGGATAGTGTTTGCATTTCTGATACCCGCTTAGCTGAAGTGACCAGACATGAGAAAATCTGTTTTCCAAGAGAGAAATTTTACATCCACTACTGCAGCTGTCTCAAAAGGTGGCTGAGGCAATGCTTGTAACATGACAGTAATGTCCAAACGTGGAACAGGGTCCCTGACTGGGGGTCTGAAAAGGAAAGTTCCCTTTAAGAAAGTTTTAGGAATCTTAAAGGAGGCTACAGATTAGCTGTTCTGGCATACATGAAAGCTAGAGTCAACCTTAAACTGAACTTTCACAGTTGCGTAACAGACCCATTGTGAAAAAGTTCCTATAAAAATTCTAGAATGGGGAACAGGAGCTGAAAAGGGATCTAGACCATTGGATGCTGCCTAAATAGAAAAATATTTTCCATTTGCTACGGTACATTTTGATTGTGGCCTGCTTTTGAGATGCTGAGAATATTCAAACAACTGACGAGGAAAGCCTAGCATCTCCGGCTAATGTTAGAATTGGATGAACCAAGAAGTTAATTTCATGCTTTTTTTCTTGTCCAGGGGAGCAAGTTCAGAAGGGCGACTTACTAGACCTGGATATCGATCCAGTTTCCATGGAGGATGTACTAGAAGAGGCCACAGGAATGGACACCATGTTTGCCGAGGTCAGAAGGGGGCAATGAGGATTACTTTGGCCGACCACATTCAAGCTTTCTGTACAAATTTGTTTATTATAGGCAATGGGGGAAAGGCATAAAGTAGACCTGGGAGCCAATGGTGGACCAAAGCATTTCACAGTGAACGTTCCTGTAGAGGGATCAGAGCAAAATAAGTGCCGTACTTGTGGTTGAGATGGGATGCAGACAGGTTGCAGCATGACTGGCTCCAGCGACTGAAGATCAAGTTTGCCACTATTGGACTGACGGACCACTTGTGAGGCATTAAAACTACTCAGTTTGTCTGCCAGAGCACTGGATGACCCCGGGATATGCAGTGTGAAGGCATTGCCAAGACTCTCATCACTTTGTGGCATAGGGAGAAAATCTGTTCCTATCCCCTGTTTGTTGCTGTACCAGATTACTGACTTACTGTTGGTCTGTCCCTGAATCACACCTCTGGTGTGTGTGTCCTGAAAGACCTGCAATGCAAGGACTGCTCTCATCTGCAGGACATTAATGTCAAAGTTGACCTCTATATGTCCAAGTGCCCTGCTTCATCTTTCCTTCTAAATGCCCCCTACTCCTGAACGAAAGCATTCGTCACTATGGCCACAGGGATATCCATTAGGAATGGACAAACTTCCTGCACTGAGGAAGATGTTATTCATCAGGTTATGTGTTTGCAGATTTTAGTTAAGTCTTATTTTGGAGTGGAGTGGATAGAACCTTTGGGGCCGATTAAACACCAAAGTCCACTAGAGAACCCGCATGTAAGATCTGGCAAGTAGAACCATGAAAACCGTGGATACCATAAGGCCCAAAAGACAATTTATCAGACTTGCGAAAGGATAGGGGTGGTGAAGAACTTGAGTTATCCTGAGACAGAGAGAAAGCACCCTAGAGATTGGAAGACGGACCATCTGTAAGGTTGTGTTTAGTTCACATTTAATAAAC
Organism: Protopterus annectens; assembly: GCF_019279795.1. Classification (NCBI taxonomy): domain Eukaryota; kingdom Metazoa; phylum Chordata; order Ceratodontiformes; family Protopteridae; genus Protopterus; species Protopterus annectens. The sequence continues at coordinate 1,439,740,382 of NC_056729.1, read as the reverse complement.
TATCTATCAAGATGGCATAAAGTGTCTCTCATGCTCACGGTGACTGAGATTCCTAGATCCTGCAACAATTGGATAAGGTCCCAATGGTGCGATAAGAGACTCTCAGTTGTAGCAGTGAGGAGCCAATCATTGAGATATGGGAAACATTGGATCCCTAGAAGGCACAAATGCATTGGTACTACTGCTATAACCTTGGTGAACACCCTGGGAGCTGTAGTGAGACCAAATGGCAGGGCTATGAACAGATAATGATTGCTCCCACCAAGGAGTGGAGAAATCTCCTTGAAAACCTCTCTGTCTTCACATGTTAGTATACAACCTTGAGCTCTATAGAGCACATCAATCATCCTTCCTCAGTAGGAGAAACACAGACTGAAGTGTGACTATTTGGAATTTTGTTTGCTTGACACCGACTCTAATGGCTCAGGTCCAAAATGGGCTTGTTGTCCCGTTTTCTTGGGTACTAGAAAGAACCTTGAGTAAACTCTGGATTCTAGCTGGTCTGGAGGGATTGGTGTTGGATAACTCTTTTTCTACCAGCTGGGAAAAAGCTGCTGCTGCCAGTTCCAAATGAATGGATAGAACATCGGGAACTTTTTCCTTCTGAAAGGGGAAAGGTAAAATAGTATAGAATAACCTCTAGAGATTATGTTTAGCACCCATAAATTTGTAGTTATGTTTTGCCAAGCTTGTGAGTACAGAGATAAGCATACCCTGACTGTCCCCAGCAGCAGTCGGGCAACCCTGCAGGGACACTGAAAAGGCTTTTGGGAGAATGGCCCATAAAACCCTTGGTTCTGCAGTCCACCTCTGCACCTCTAGGCAGATGCTCATTATCGTTATCTTCTCCTCTGCCACGGGAGGGGGGGGGGGGGTTATCACCAGGGGCTTCCTGGCAAAGGCAGTGACTTTCTGAACCCCATCCTCTTACTGACCCACTGATTCCTAGAGTAAGATCTCAGAGGTCTGGAAAAAACAGATGCCCACAGCAGACAGAGTGTTAGCATCTTGTTTACTCCCGGTGAGAATCACTTTAACTATAGGTCCAAACAGGGTGGACCCATCAAAGGGGGGCAGTGATGAAGGACATTCTGAAGTTTTCCGAAAAGTCAAAAAGGAGCATCTTAGCGTAACAGAGAATGAAGACACCTGTGCCTCCTGCCCTAGTTGTGCCAGCGGTTGCATGGAAAGCAGGCATATGACCACACTGGATGCAGACTGGAGGGTTGGATAGTTGGGAGTCCACTGTTTTGTGCACATCTGCTGGTAGCGCACTCGAGAGAGCCTTGGATATTTCCTTAGTCAAGTCTCTCTGAAATCTGGTGACTTGAGCTAAATAATTCAGCACCCTGACAGCAAAGGTCACTGATGAGTATGATCACTTCCCAAATCGGTCTACTGTCTAGACTCCCTATCAGGGGATGGACCAAGGAAATCTTTTCAGACAGTTGCTTCTTCATGGCTGCTACAACCATCGCATCTACCAGAGGATTGTTGCTCCAATGTTTCCTGTTTGTAGGGGCAGAAAGAATCCTGACTTTTTGGGGACAGGCTCCACCAATGTCAGGATCCTTCCATTCCCACTCAGTCATCAAATCAACGAGTGGCTCAACAAGTGGAATCACCCAAGAGGAGGTTTTAGCTACACCCAAGACTTCCAGGAACAGTGATTCAATCAGGAGTAGGACTAACTAACAATTCTAGAATTTGACCAAAGGTGATAACCTCAGATTGATATCTTGGGGGGGACCTCATATTCATTTAGATTAAGATGTTTGGTTAACAGGCTCTGGGAAGAGTCTAAGTGCTTCCATTTGCACATCTGTTTTCTATGAACGTCTGAGGGGGAGGATCAGAGGATTCAGAATCAGACTGGCTGAAAGCAGGTTGTCTGGGGAAGCCCTGTCCCTATCTGACAGAAGACTGAGAAACAGACGCTGACTCCAGTCAGGGTTCAGATGGCACCTGCCTAGAAGTGAGCATCTTTTCTCTCGCCAGCGAAAGGACCGCTGGAAAACCTCAAAGACCAAGGAAGCCATCTTTTCCATAGGCTCCTCGGGCATGAGGGGTCTCTATCCTGAAGCTGACCTTGGTACTGAGCTATCACTGAAGGGGAGAGATGTCTCTGAAAATTGCGAGGTTAAACCCTCCCCCACAGCCTTGCCCTATGTCCTAGTGTCATATCAATATTAATGTCATATACAGAATAAAGAAGTTATGTACTTACCGTAACGTTCCATCAGAGTAGTTAGACTTCATTCTTCTGCACATATGGGTATTCGGATCCAAGCCGGCAAAACTTGTAAAGTATCAGCTCCAAGCTCCTCCCCTACCTATATTACATCACTTCCTCCATTCTAGCCCAAGATTGAGTTTGCTGTCACTAAATGGCAACATAACCACAATCCTAAACAGGATAAATCTGAAGAGTGAGGGGGATGGAGGCAGAGAAGGTGCAGAAGAATGAAGTCTAACTACTCAGATGGAACGTTATGGTAAGTACATAACTTCTTTATCTGAAGTAGTTAACTTCATTCTTTCTGCACATATGGGACAGAGTCCCCAGCTACTAGTATTCCTGGGAGGCCCTTATGGAAGGATATTTCTGAGCACTGCAGAGCCAAAGGATGCTCTCCCTCTAGAAATAAAATCTAATTTATAATGAATGAGATGAATGTGTGCGAATTGGCCAAGTCGCTGCCGCACGGATATCTTCTAACGGAACTCTTGACCAGAAAGCTGCAGAAGTGGCCATTGCCCTAGTGGAATGAGCCTTCAATACACCAGGAGGAGATAAACCTTTGTCCTTATAGACTTATGCAATGCAAAGAGTGATCCACCTTGCTAAGGACACTTTTGAAACTGCTTTGCCCAAAAATGGTTTTGGAAAAAAGAGAGAAACAACTGATCCAACTTCCGGAAGGGTTTAGTCCTATGGAGGTAAAAACGAAGCTGTCTATGGACATCCAATAAATGAAGCTTATGTTCACCTCTATTTTAGAAATTTGGGAAGAAGACTGGCAAATTTATAGATTGATTAATATTGGCTGCTGAGGACACCTTGGGAAGAAAAGAAGGGTTCATACGCAGTGAAACCCTATCGTTGTGGAAAACCAAATAGGGGGGCAAGGAGGATAAGGCCTGCACCTCTGAAGCTCTTTTAGCTGAAGTGATGGCAACCAAGAATGCTGTCTTCCACGACAAAAACTTAAATCGGAACTGAACCGGCTGGCTCGAAAGTGCGGAGAGGTCAAAGCTTGAAGGACTAAAGTCAGACCCAGGGGGGCACTGTTTCTTTAATTGGTGGTCACAATAAAAAAGTGCCCTTCAGGAAAGCTTTACACAAGTTCGCAGAAGCCAGAGCAACCTTATTTTAACCTACATGAAAATTAGAGAAGGCAGCCAGTTGAACCTTGATGGTGGAAGCACTTGCGCCCGATAGAAAAAGATCGGCCATAAAATCCAGTACGACCGGAACGGGGGCTGTAAACGGGTTCTGATTGCTTTGAGTGGCCCAAACGCAAAAACGTCTCCACTTGCTATTGTAGAGTTTCCTAGTGGAGGCTTTAAGAGAAGCTACCAGAATGTTCTTAACAGGGGACGAAAGTCCGGGAGTCCTGATGATCATGGGAACTGGAGCAGCCACGTCGTCAGCTTGAGACTGTCCAGGTTGGGCAGGGGCATGCCCGACGGATGAGAAATTAGATCCGGACATGGATCTAGAGTCCATGGAGGAGCCAACAGGTGAGACCATAGAAGGGGAAACCACACTTGGAGAGGCCAGAAGGGAGCTATGAGAATGACTTTGCACTGCAGCCAGCAAGCTCTCTGAAGGAACTTCGGAATAAGAGGTAACGGGGAATAAGCATACAGTAGCTTGGGAGGCCAAACATGGACTGGAGCGTCCCTCGGGACATCCCCCGGAGGGGGGATCAGAGCAAAGAAGATGCTGCACTTCGTGTTGGAAGGAGATGCGAAGAGATCGCAGCAAGGTTGACCCCAAATAAGGAAGATTTTCTCTGCCACTGATTGTTTCAGGGACCACTCGTAAGGCAGAAGGATTGCCCTGCTGAGACTGTCCACTAGAATGTTGGAGCGTCCAGGGATATGCGTTGCTATGAGAAACTGGCTGGTGTATATGGCCCACTCCCAAACCCTTATGGCCTCGCGACAAAGGGGGTAGGATCGGGTCCCTTCCTGTTTGTTTATATAACAGACTACAGACATGTTGTCTGATTGAATGGCTACCGTCCCCGGAGGTAGGACAGGGTGGAAGGCTTTCAACGCTAAAAGCACTGCCCTCATCTCCAGGACATTGATGTGTAGCTTGGTCTGTGGAAGGGACCACATGCCTTGGACCGTTCTTCCCAGGAAGTGCCCACCCCCACCCGAGCTGGGAGGCATCAGTGGTCACCATGGCTTGAGCCAGAGGGGCTAGTAAGCTGCACCCTGCAAAAATGTGCGCTGATTGAAGCCACCACTGGAGTGATGTTCTGCATGTCTGGTTGATTCGGATGTGGAAACTCATCGGGAGGTCTAGCCAGGGCCATTGAACTGCTAGATTCCACTGAAGGACTCTCATGTGAAAACGTGCAAGAGGGAGGATAGAGATTGAGGCTGCCATCGAACCCAGGGCCCTGAGAACATCGGGTGCTGTGACTACAGAGTGATCCAAGATCGCTGATACATGGAGTCTGAGATTTTCTATCCTTTCCAGGGTGAGAAAAATCTTTGACTGAATCGAATCCAACCGTGCCCCGATGAAGTCTATGATCGGAACCGGAGTCAGGTGGGACTTGTGAGGTTGATCGTGATGCCTAACTTGTGAGCCAGACCAAGGAAGTAGTGTAGGGCATGACACAAGAGACGTTTGGTGGATGCAGCGAAGAGCCAGTCGTCTAGGTAGGGGAATACCTGAATGCCCTGAAGTCTCAGGTGAGCCGCTACGACCGCCATAACCCTGGTGAACACCTGGGGTGCCATGGTGAGACTGAAGGGTAGGGCTCTGAATTAAAAGTGACTGGACCCTAGCTGGAAGCGTAGAAACATCCTGGAGCTCCCGTGGACCTTGATGTGATAGTAAGCGTCCTGGAGGTCTAATGAGCACATCCAATCGCATTCCCTCAGAAACGGTAGAATGGACTGTAGAGTGACCATCCGGAATTTTTGTTTCTCAACAGACAGGTCCAGAATGGGCCCGAGGTCCTCAGTCTTCTTTGGCACTAAAACGCACCTGGAGTAGATGCCTGATCCGGACTGATCTGGGGGGGGGACCGGCT